>NC_050181.1:40720851-40988351 GCF_008315115.2 Sander lucioperca | reverse complement strand
GTGTTTACCCGCCGGTAAAACTCAGCAGTTGACTCACTTCAGCCCGTTGGAAAACTACAACTTTCCCTCTTTAGCATTTAGCTTAGCACAGCATTATTGCAACCATACACGACACTGGCCACCCTCTCGTCCAAAAAATCATCACGTCCGGTTTCAAAAAAGGCCAAATTGCCAAACTCGAGGCTACAAAATGGTAGTCCACATATGGGTGATGTCACTGCTGCTACATCCATTATTTTTTACAGTCTAAGGCTAAGCAAGCTGTTGATGATCAGTAAATACCTCATTACAATATGATTTGGAAAGCTGTACATAAGCACTGTTCTCTTCAATACATTTAAATTATTATGAAATTGTGTACATGTCCATAATCCTGATTTCCCCTCACACAGTTAACCATGAATGTACAAACCCTTAATCAAATGCTTGCATATGAATCCCTCTGTCTGCTTCACAAGTCTTTAGACCTGTCAATAAAAATAACGGCAAGGTCCTCCAACAATGCTAGAAGATCTATCTTTATGCACAGCTTTGGCTTTTTATAGCACCCGACATGTAATTAATTCATTGTATGCAACCAACAATCACGTTGACAGTAAAGCCATCATGTCGCATGAATGAAAGCAAATATACCAGTAAAGTTATAATAATTATTATCCATATATTTGGTACAGAATCCGTTTAGGCCAAAGTGAGGCAGAGCACTGGTGGCCTGAGCCAATATATCCAATATGTATATGTTCCTGGGCAGAACGTCTGGGCCATCGCTCTGATGTCTTCAATCTGCAGGTTGCCATGGCTCTGTGGATTAGGCAGACTTGATGGCCAGATGGAGAAGCAATTATTCTCACTTCTGTTGGTCAGCTCCATTTCATATTACACAAGTCAAAATGTAAATTGAAGCTGTAATTCCCATGAAAAGTACATCTACCTGGCAAGTGATCCAAAGTTTGAGTGTTGCTGTTTGAAAAGCCTACCTGAGTGTTATTGCATCCCATCTATGCTTCGACCACTCAGTCCTTTCCTTCCACATTCACTCTGTCTCAACATTTACATTTTTCTTTTAGACATTAAGAACATACTGTACACATTAATTAGACTAGTTATAGATTAGAGTTCCAGACATGGTTGTGTTATGATTCAGCAGATATGTATGTGAATTAACAAGCAATATAGCTATTTAAACCCTTTTACAATTATAGGGGGGAACATAATTTTCATAGCCCAGCTCTTTAGCATAAAGCTACATTTATCTTCACGGTCAACAGCTGTGTTAAAGCAAGCCTATTTAACATTTTAAAAGAAGAAATAACAGTTTTAACCACAGTACATAACGTGGGTGTCTTACTATAACTTTCTTTGTGATCACCATGTCTTGTAAAAAGGAGTAAATAGTGCTAGTGCATTTGTCGGGGACTATTTCTAGCCATGTACTAATGAATACACATTTGGTGCTCTAGTGAGTAGTCCTGGCAGCAGGACAGTGTATGTGGGATTGACTCAAAATAAACTACAGTGCGTGTGTTCTTGGTAGTGAAGAACGTGTTACCCAGTGCAACAGTGTGGCTCACCGATTAATGTTTAATCGTTTTTGGAACTCTATAGCACAGAGAAATAAGCTATAATGAGCTTTAACTACAAAGCCAACAGTTGTATAGTAGGATCAATGGTTTTGAGTTGTTAGAAGTAATTGGTAAAGTAATGTAATTACCTTTTCAATGGGAAATAATGAGTCATTGATTACATTTATCAAAGTAAGATATATGTTGTGTGCATTCATATTTGAAAGCAAATGTTGTGTGCGTCTGTAGGGTCCTAATTACCGTTTTTGTGTGTGTGTGTGTGTGTGTGTGTGTGTGTGTGTGTGTGTGTGTATGACATAATTGTATTCAACAACGTGCCAAAGTAACTCAACCGCACTGTCTGCTGGCACCTGAGTCTCGGTTGACCAACTCTGCTGCACACATAAACAGTCCCACACAAACACAACGCACTCACTCCTACTCCATTCACACACACATGGATATTTCATGAAACTAATCTCTCTCTCTCTCTCTCTCTCTCTCTCTCTCTCTCTCTCTCTCTCTCTCGCGCACCCTCCCTCTTCTTTTCATCTCCCTCGCTTTTCCTCCATCCACCAGATGGCTGACCCATCTGCTCCCCCTCTTTCCCTCGCTCTCCACCTCCGTCTCTCTCTCTCCCTCACTGCTCTGTGCTTCATGTGGTTGAGATCCAAGTTCTGTACACACAGGACCCTCAGTTCCCTCAGACGCCGTGCGCTCACAGGGGTGACTCGCTCCCCTCTTGCACTGATTGCGTGTTTACGCACATCTGTTTGGTTGCCTGCTTTTTGAAGCCATTTCTGATGACAGCTCTTCTTCAAACTTGTGGTTCCTTGTGTGTGTGCATTTGTGTACACATCTGCTTAGGTAGCCAAATTTGTCTGTGTGTGTATGCATCACACCCACCATCTGTTAGTGTATTTCTGCATTTGAGGGGGTGTTTGTCTGATTATAGACTAAATGTGTTTTGCTTGAGTGTTGAGTGTTCATGTGGTAGTTGTGTCTGCACTGCTTTATCTCTATGCAGCTACACCCATCTCTGCTTGGCCATCGCTTAAAGGAATAGTTTGACATTTTGGGAAATACAATTATTCACTTTCTTGCTGAGAATTAGATGAGAAGATTGATACCACTCTCATGTCTGTACAATAGATTTGAAGCTGCCACCATCAGCTGGTAGCTTAGCGTAGCCTAAAACCTGAAAACATCTTGCCTGGGTCCAAAGGTAACAAAATCCACCTATAATTCGTACAAAAACTGAAGTGTAAAAACAACACATTGTGGAAGTCGAAATTCCCAGCCAAGAATTTGTCTGTAAAATCTCAATTTATTGTTGTTAAGCCTGAGACACACCAAGCCGATAATCGGCAGTTGGACAGTCTGGCGAGGTCAGTGACTCAAGTCTGTTCGGTGTGTTTCGTGCCGTCTTCTGTCCAAGGGGCCGTCGGCCTTCATTTTGGCCGATTTGACATGTTGAATCGGAAGGCGGGCACTGCCAGCAGTCGGACTCAAATGACCCATCTGATTGGTAGAGTGCTAACCCAGAAACGAGGAGCGGAATGAGCGTGACTAGAGTCTCTCAAAATCTGACGAAAATCTTTTAAAATGACCTTTGTCGATCTGAAATGAAGACAGATTTAGCAACTGCATGGCCTATTTCTCGCTTAAAATGTTTTCAGAAACATGTTTCGGTGAACTATTTTAGTAAAATATGAGATTGTATTCTGAACAAGCCACCATGACAGTCTGGCTTTGCATTTCCGGAGAAACCAGACCCACGTGACGCGTTCCTCCAATCGGCTGCCGGTTTTCATTTTTGGGAGACAATACGCCTGCTGTTATGGAGACGTATTACATCTCGTCGCTTTGGTGTGTTCCGAGGCACTTTTTTGACCAACTCAGGGAGACTAATCAGTCCAACTGCCTTTTCTGCTGAGGGTCAGCCGTCTGGTTGGTGTGTCACGACCTTTACACTTGTACACAATGTTTGTACAGATTAAACAAACAAGAATGTATGCGTTTATCAGTGAGCTTTAGAGGTTCTGGTAGTTGGATTTTGTTACTGTCGGACAGAGCCTCACTAGCTGTTTCCCACGGTTTCCAGTCTTTATGCTAAGCTAAGCGTCTCCTGATTGTAGCTTCATATTTACTGTACAGACATGAGTGGTAATGATCTTGTCATCTAATTTTCTGCATGTATTTCCCAAAACATCAAAGTATTACTATAAAGGAAAGTTTACAACCCTTGTTTTTTAAGCTTTGACCAAGAGTACCCAAGGCGTTGGCAATTATACATCATTGCACAAGAAAACGCACAAATACGGTAAGTAGGTAGATCAACGTTGAACCATGAAGTCTGTAAAACTGTGATGGATGTTTACAACGGACAATATAGGTAATATTTGTACTGTCCAGCTTTGTTTTCTCTTCCTAATAACAATTTTGTTTTTGGCCAATTATATTGACAAAACTACAAAAATAAGTAAGTTGTAATAAGCAGGGCATTTCCTTTACAGCTTCCTCGTTCATAGAAAGGGACCAAAGAGAACTGTGCTGCTGCCTTAAAGCCTCGGTGGTAACTCTACCTGTTTCTGTGCGTCTCGAGTCACCTTGGCCTTGCTTTTACAGATAGCTAATACCCTGCCGAGAGACGTTTGACTGACAGGTGAGCATGCAGCAGCCTTACACAAACACCGAGAGATTGACGCGTAAACATGAAGACACACATATCCTTAGCCCACATGTGAATGGACAGGCACAAACACATGTAAGCGCACACACACATACACACACACACACAAACGAGCCATGAGACAAATTCAGGCGCAGAGGGAGATAAACAGCATAAGCCTGAGGAGTGGAGTGATTGCCTCAGACACATGGCATGAGTCAACTAGGAGAATAACAGAGAGGGGGGAAAAAAATGGCAAAGCAGACAGTCTGACAGGCATGCTGGACAATCACACAGATGGGCATACTGACAGACCGGCAGGCAGGCAGACAGACTGATTTTTTTGCTATGCCAGCCCCTGCTGCCTTACCCTGATGTGAAAATCGAAGCAGAAGCATGGAAACAGCGTAAAATGAAAAACAAACAGAATTTTTTGACATTTTCAAAAAACCTCATTCACCTGCATAACCTTGATCAGCACAAAGCCTGTGTGTTTCAGATGCAGAGACAGTGATATTTGGTTTGGAGATGGAAGAGCTATGTGATCACAGTCTCCTGAGCAAGAAAAAAGAGAATAGAAAATTCAGTGACAGGACACTTTTTCAGAAGTTCTGCTTATTCAAATATTCAATAAAGGACAGAAAACAATGTGAAATGCATGCATAGGATAAGAATCATCCACTGCCTGTACATCTTTGCTTTCGTGTGGATGGTACAGGCTCTGTATGTAGTTATGTGTACATGTGTGTTTCAGTTGGTATTAGGGACACACCTGGCAGAACAGCCTGCGCTTGGAGACCTCAGGTGTGGTGAGACAATGCAGAGGATGGATGGAGGGAGAGAGAAACAAGGAGGTCACAAGGGTTGCTACGGGCACCAGGCCAACTGCATTCAAGTGAAAGACCATCAGAAACCCAGGCCCCCCGACGCACAAGATGAAACCACACGGAAAACAGGGAACGGCGGGCGTTGATGCCGTCCACTTGTATGTACACAGCATGCACAGATGCTACCCTGCACACACTCACACAACATCCACCAGATACAAACAAATTAGAGAAACCTCCATAGGCGAAGACAAGTGAGCAAAATGCATCCCACGTTAACAAGCATAATAATGCTCAACAGTGAATCCCGCAGTTGCCACCAACTCCTCTCCGTTGCCTCAGCTAGCGCCTGGAGTCTTGGCAGCAGACGGCAGAGGAAAGAGGAAGAAGAGGAGCAGTTGGGTTATGCAACTTCACATGCCGGTCAGACGTCCTGCTCTCTCCTGTCATCTGCTGCTTTAACCCTTCATTAATCCCACACAGTGCGTTTTAACCCCTCTTCGTCTGCGCCTGGCGAGCGCCGCAGCATCTCTCTCCTAAAATTCCCCACAGGGGCCATCAGAACCAATTAGGCAAGATGAAAGACTAAGCTGGAGCTGGGCCGCCAGATCACACGCGGAGAGGAGAGATTATCAAGACTCAGGTGAGCAGCGAAACAAGCAAACAATCTAAATGTAATTTAAGGCTGCAAATTGTTGTGATATCATTTGCAGATTGAGAGGAGGGACAGACAATGAGAAGTGGAGCGAGCCAGGAGCTTCTTCAAGGGCTTTTCGTCTTCTTGGTTGCATTTATTTATGAGAATAAGGCAGGCAACAATAACAAGCAAAAGGTTAAGAGCGTAAAAGGGTTTATATCTGTTTTGATGATGGATAATGGCTACAGTCTTGAAAAAATATATTTATGAAAGGGAAAACCATACAAACAGAAGTGTTTTCACACTGAGAGGTGAGAAAAACACTTCAATGTTTTATGTTCTGGGACAGCGGCACCACTGCTTACTGTGGAGGAGACATTGTATAAATACACCTGAACAGTTTTACAAGGTTGTGTTGAAGAACAATGCATGGCAGCAGCGAGACGCCGTAGTAAATATCCACAACAAGCATCTGTACTGGAAGACCCTCCCAAAGCAATAAGAAACCCCACTACTGAATAGTTAGATGAAGGGTATTGTAGTAACAAGCACTATAGGGATTACAGGCAAAGGCGAAGCAAAGACTAGGCTTACTCTGATATGTTTTAACAAGAGAAAAAAGGGAAGAAAATAGCAGAGCTGGCTTGGAAGGAACAGATGGGATGTAGAAGAAACAGGGCACAGATACAGCAAGAATTTTAACATCTGGTAAATACCACACTATCCTCTAAAAGGAGAAATTCACAATTAAAATACTCTCAGATAAAATGTAATACTATTAACAAGCAATGTAAATGAGTGTTGACGGAGTGAGTTTTTGCTTTTAAGAAACAGACATGCCCCATCCTCAAAACACAACATACGTCTTTACTGCACTGCAGTCTATTGAGGCCACTACTGGTGGAGTAATTGGTATTCATGATGGGATATTACTTGTATAATACGCACGTCAGTGTAAAATGATGAGTCTACACAGAAGCCCGTACTCTGATTCTGACGGGCCGACATCCGAATCAGATGTTTACCTTTGATGTTACAGATAGCTGGATGTGTTTTTTCTGTCTAGATTTGGCCACTTATCAACGCAAACAAGAAATAGACACCAATAGAACAAACTAATAAACCCAGGAATCAAAAGGACATTGCAAACAGGCATTTATTCCCCGCAGCAAACGTTTTGACGAGTCAGAGCAGGAGAAGAACAGGTGAAACAAATAAAAATTAAATTAATGATGGCTTTGTTTCATTGAAGTGTCCCTATAAGCCACTGCAGTGAGTCAGCATGTGCAATATCAGAACCCTGGAACAGCTGAATGGAATGCAGCGCTTATTAATGTTATTAGTTTCACCTGTGCTTTCCCTGCTGTGACACGTCAAAATATCTGCCCTGAAAAAAGGCCTTCAGACCCCCCTCGGAGTGGACATTGTCACACACAGCCATTACTACTAGCATTAATGACAGCTGCATACCATTTATGTGTTCCAATTCCAGGGCTCTCCTATTGTGCACACTGGCTCTCTGTAATGGCACACTGACAGTTCAATGAAATGAAGCCATTAATTGTGTAATTAGGTCCACATGTGATGTTCCTGCTATGACAATGTCCACAGTGAGAAAGGTGTGTAAAATTGTAAAGTACGTTTTAGGCGTACTTTACTTTATTTTACCTTAAAGCTGCTCTAATAAATATTTTACATAAATAATGGCTCAAATGGCCGTGTGTAATGTGAAAGGGGTCGTTTGTGGTGACAATGTGTGTGTAAGAGAGAGACAGAAAGAGAAAGACAGACACAGTTCATGTTGTTAAGGAAGGTGTCTTGGTTTGCTGCGATTCAACAATAATGAACACCATTTGCAACAATTTTTCTGTCCATTTAGTCTAGATCTTCCCACTACTGTAGGCAGGGGAGAAAGAAAGCACTCTGGACAGCTCCCTAGCTGTAGCTGCTCCCAGCAGAAGGATCAGCACCTTGGAGAGCACCACAGCGCCCAGTCCTGTCTCAGTCCTCAGTCCTGCTACTATAATGCATAATGTTTGGGCGGTGCGGATTAGCTCTCATAACGGGTGGGGGGGGAGGGGGAATTGCATTCTTCAGGTGGCCAGAAACACGACTCCAAATAAATGCTACTGTTGCTCCGTATCTGCTGGATGTGTAAATAACCAACCGAGATGATAACATCAGTGTTGTGTTTAATGCTTGTTTCTACTGCTTTAAATGCGGTTTAAATGCTGATTTGTGTCATGAGCTGTGTCCCGATTATATAATGCATAGTAATTATAACATAGTTTTGACTTTGTACTGCATTAACACTGACAGACTAAATTATGTATACTGAGATTTTTTTTAGTGTGCATATTCAATTTGCTTGATTTTTGAGTGTGCTGTTGATGGACTCTATAAATGAAATGCACAAAGGAAAAGAGGAGCTGCTCACAATTGGAAAAGGAAAAAACTTCGCAGATATGTCAAGACAGCTCCAGGAGTATCACAGTAAACTATAAAAACTTTGCTTTCTGTTTGTTAAGTTTAATTGGCAATACATTTCTGTGAACTTGCATTTTTAATAACATTAGCTGGTTTTCCCTATACTACAGCATGTTGTAGTACAAGTGTAGCCAACCACGTGCTGCAGGTTTTCATTCCAACCAAAGACCCACTAATTAGCATCCGTCAGATAGAGGGGAAGAACTCATCAGCACAGTCACCTGCTGAGGAGATCTGTTGGAATGAAAGCCTGCAGACTTTTGGCTCTCTGTGGCATATGGTTGGCCACCCCTGTGACAGTACATATCACTGTATGATCAGTCTGTAATGGGCTTTGTCCCAGTACTCACCCTCATTTCAAAGTCACCTTGGTTTGAAGTGGCACCCTATAAAGAGCCATGTGGACTTTACGTGTGACCGACACACACAGTATCTCCTCAGAGTCTGGTGGGCTAAATAGTAAAAATAAAGACCAAATCATGCAGCATATGAAGGTGTTACAGTGCTTACCTTTGCTTCTGCAGTGGCCCTTTTCACAGAGCTGTCGTTGTGGAAAACACAGCTGCAGCTAATAAACATTAATTATAGGTATGTTTGATTGCATAATCAGTATGGTCTCTGGGCGTACTCACCTAACACTTACCTGTTGTTAATTTCATAACATCCAGCTGTGCCTTCTTTGAGCAAGAGTGTAGAACTGCCATCATTACAAAATGATTTCTCACAAAGATAGAATAAAAGTTAAAAGAAGTGTTGCCAAAGTTCTACTGCAGACATGAACAAGTGTTGAATTAAGGGATGAAGTCTTTATTTTAAGGCTCAAAACACACTTTTCTGTTCTGTTGCTTGTGTTTAGCAATATGCCTGAAACTGTCATTAGTCAGTCTTATCCGCTTTGTTGAAGGCAGATTTTTCTTACACTTTGTCTGACAAAAGAGCCATTGAAGATGTTGCTTTATTTCCTATGGGACAGCTTGGTCTCTCATCTTCTGCCTAACTGTCAGCCAGCAGTGTAGTCCCCATTCTCTTAATAACTGTAAAGTCTTACATTAAGAATATTTTCTTTGTCACAGCCTGTGCTGTGGCTCTGTGTCTAGTTGTTTCTCTTCCTTTTTTCTGTTGTCTGTGTTGTAGGTGTATCTTGGTCATGGTGGAGATCCGAGTGATTGGACTCAGCTGCACGCAATCTCCTATTACCTGTGGCATAAAGACACCAGCCTTCCAGAGACTCGACGCCAGATTATTGTTTAACAGTATTGGTATTGTACCTCAGGCCAACAAACTCACTGTGTACTATTCTCCTGTTGTAGCTACTCATTGCTAGTCTTCAGTCTAACCTCCTTTTTGTTTTTCTTCTCCAAAGATCGCCGCGTCAGTCTGGATCTGTTCATTCCCCCCTGGATCTTCCACTCTTAATTTGAATACCAGGAAGCCACCATCTTCGCCCTGCCTGTCACCTGCTCACCCCACACACCCAGCCTTTGCTCTGGTTGCATGCTCTTTAAATAAGTCCTGTTCCTTTTTTTCTCCGTCTACCATGCTCTGTTTCCGCACCTGAGTCCTCCTCTACCCCTCCGTAACAGCTTTCCTGAGAAAACCCTCTAGTCATGAAGAGAGAGCTTTAACGTTATAACAAGATACTTTGACAATGATTACATTTTCTCACATTGTTGTATCCTTGATATTACGCTGTGCACAAAATCTCTTGGGAGCGTAGAGGAAAGGAAATGCAGTGACGTCCCTTCTAATCAATGCTCACTGCTTTTTACAGTACATTCTGGGACTTTACTCAGTTGGACATCAAGTGCAGTGGAGTGAATTTGGCTTTGGAAATAAGCTGACTCTCTGGGCAGTTCACTTACTACTGAGTTGAACAAGGGACCACTTTTCTTCCTCTATTGTACTTTCACTGGGACTGTTTCTTCATTCCAATAGAAACTATTCACAGTGAGGTCTGCAGATAATTCAATGTAACCAAGATAGACTATTCTTTCTTGCTTTTAGTTGCACAACCAACATCAGCAGAGTTGACTTTTTTATGACTTGGATGAACTGACCCTTGAATAGCCGATCACATCCAGTTTAATCTCAAACTACCAACATCTATGCCGCTGTGCAGCCAACCATTGTTCAAACCCACACAACTCTACAGTGAAATGTAAAATGATGCACAAGACATTGTGAATATTTCCATTTGATGGAATAGTCATAACAACATGGAGTCTTGGGGTTTTAATATTTCACTATTTAAATATGAATGAGTGAAGAATTGGAACAAGCCAATACAGAATATACAGTATATGATACTGTCAGACAGTGTGGAATAAAATTATTTCCCCAAGCTTAAAGGGAATCTCCATCGAGTTTACAAATCAAGGGCTGTTTACTTGGGGAGTAGTGCTACCTATGTGAAAGAAAGTTGTATAAAGCCTTATGTGGCTCCAGAGGGAGATGCGGGAAATCTGATCATTTGCCTTAAAGCTCTAGTGTGTAGTTTCTGTCGCCCCCATGAGGAATTTTAAGTAATGACAACAAAACCGTCTGCGCGCCGTCCCCAGTCCTCCTCCACGCAGTTGCTACGTAGCCAAGGAGGACAGAGAGCATTAAAAAAAAAACATGATGGATGACTCTTCAGAAAAGGTAATTATCTTCACTCGAGTTTCTGCGCGCGAAAGTCGCCAGACGACACTAGCCATAGTGGGAAATACAGAGAGAGTTGTGTGGAGCTGATAGTCTTAATTAGCTTTGTAGCAACTCATTTGGCAATGGCTTGAATGTAACGGACGTTCATTAATATCAAAAAGTTACGCACTAAAGCTTTAAGTGATGTCACATGAGTCAGACTACTGCAAGTTTGGAAATGAAAATAAAAAAATCTGGGGGTTTGGAGTTAGAAAGAAGTGCTGCCCTGATTTCTGCTTGGGTGTAGCACCTCAAGGCTACATTGGCTTCTACTAGCATAACACACATGAATCTCCAGTTCCAAACTGTCTGCAAACTAGTTGCATTGTGGGTAATGTAGGCACAAGGTTTTTACAAGGAAAAATAATGCAGTACGTAAAAATTGACAATAACTCTGGTTCTGCTGAATCAATTTTGATCCTTTTAATTGTTCATTGTGAGTTCGATGAGGTTATTTGAGTGCAAAGTTAGATCAGTGGAGTACACTTTTAAAGTAACTTAAGGAGAGCTAAAAGGGGGAAAGTGGATTTTAAGGGGGGAAACTATGCTGTGTGCAAGTTCTGTTTTAAAGGAGAGGTCAGGTAAACAGTCACACCACAACATTAAGTTATGTATTGGAATTGCATTACATTTCACTTGTGTGTACATACAGATGGGGAAGCATCGAGAGTGAGGGTGGATGAAATTGAACACAGCATTAGATTGAGCTTGCACCATTTGCATTCCAGCAAGATAAGCAGTGGTAGTAGTAAGTAACTTGGAGTGGAGGCAAACCAGAGTCAGCTTCTGAATGTGTGAAACATGAATAATAGAAGGGGGTTGTGGTTCAGGTAGCGTGCAGTGCTGGCACTCACTGGCTAGTGCCAAAATCAAAGGGGAATTCTTATACCTTAGACCTGAAATAGAAATACCAATGAATTGGGTCAGTGTGAGAAACATGAACCAGTTAAACAAAAATGTACATCATCCTTATTAAACACTCCCACACAGCTACCCACACATGCCTACCTGCACACATACACTTTCCCACAACAAGTACCTGACTATTCCTCACTGCATCTCAGTGTTTAATCTATCTTCTTATCGCTACAACTCAACATTTACACCTGGAGAATCCTATTTAAATAAAGCATGTGTCTCCTCATGGTCACAGGGCTGAGTAGCAGGTGCCACGCTATCATTGTGCCCACAGAGAAAGAGGCTGCTCTGCTGTCAATGCTGAGTGATGCTGCATGAGCTGGCTGCAGAGAAAGGCCTTGGAGAGGCACTGGGGAGAGAGTGCACCATTCAACTGAATCATCAAGGCTATCAATGTAATGAGAGCAGATCAGTCCTGAGCAAAGATAGGCAAGGAGGGGGAAGAGGCAGTGGGTGAGATGGAGGAATGGGGGGGTGGGGTGTAATGGGGAAATTAGAGAGAGGATGGTGGAAAGTGGTGGGACAGAAAGAAAGAGAAAATGGGATATAGATATAGACTATAGAATGGGAGGATAAGGAAAAGTTGCCGGATGGTAGGGATAGATGGTAAACGGACTAAGAGCTATAGGAAAAAATGGGGAATGGTGGCAAATGCTTGAGGAGACTCGGCGAATAAACATTTATTTTTCCACTACAGTGCTTAAATGGTACATCAGAGGCTGAAAAACTCAAAAGAGGCCAACTGCTGAGCAATCGAGACTTTGCACTCAACAAGAGAAAAACCATAACATAATAGGGCAGGTAGAAGAAAGGATGACAAGATAGTAGGGCATACCAAAAGAGAAGCAGTAAATAAAAGAAAGAACAATTTACCTTAATCTTCTTTGTACCGCAACTACAATATCAACCAGTAAGAACAACTCTAATTTTTTAAAATGTTGTTCATAGCAAGGTCCTGATATTTAATTAAAATGCCATTTCCATGATTTACTCCATTAGCTTCTCATTCTCATAACACCCTCGACTCTGTCATTTCCACAGCAGTGACAACCTGGGCTATTGTTTGCGATCAGAGAAGCTGAACTTCAAAGAGGTCATTACTCATTTCTGGCATTCGTCTCGGCTCCGGAAGAGAAAGTCATAAATTATTTCTCTCACACATAATCCCAGTGCCAAAGCTGTGTGTCAATCACTTCGGAGTCACTCCCGGCCCCCTCACGTCAGTTCCGTCACGTCCGGCCCAGCGGATCATCTATCAGTGGGTGATCGTCCGTTTGGACGGGTACCCTCTGTTATTAGCCTCGCGTCTTGGGCCCCCAGCTGAATTACAATTGCAGAGTCAGTGAAGAGCCAGGAAGCTGAAAGGGCTGAGTCTGGGTAACGAGCTCTGGGCTCTGTAATTAATGCCTCCATTTCCCCGTTAGTATTGTCGGGGGGGATGTGGCATTGATCAGAGTGAGATCAGGCCGGAGGGAAGCGGGCAATAGGCTGAGGGCACCGCCGGGGGGATTAAGTCAAAATGTGGAACAGAAATAGGGATGGACGGATGGAGAGGTCTAAGAGATGGAGAAAGAGAAGAGAAGGGGGTGGGGGGGATGGGGGCTCAAAGCCTGGCAGAGTTGTTTCTCTTGAGATGAGTCTTCCGCTGGGGCCGGCAACTCTGTCAAAAAGCCTGCAGCTCTGTGCGACACTTCAAACCAATAAAAAGCACACTGTACTCCTCTTTTGGAATTGTACAGCAGAGACATCCAGAGGGAAAATAATGTGGAATCGAAAGCTGCATTTCATAGTGTAGATGTACTTCATACCTCAATGATTCATGAAAATGACAACCGCCACGTACTGCCCACAATTTAAAATGTCAACAAATAAGACTAAAAAAGGTTATGGAAGAAAAGTATAGCATATCAGCCACTGTACAAGGTCAGGCAAAAGAAAAACAACAGCCCGTAGGTACGTCACCTAAACAAATGTAAGCGCTCACATAACCAGAACTGAACTGCCACTAAAATAGCAAGAAGTCGGGGGAAAAGCCAATTGATAGCGTGAAACAACAAAATCCGCAATTCACTTTTCTTCATCCCGAGGGGCTCAGTCACCACATATTAAAGTGCACGCAGTGCAAATAAAAAAGAAAAGCCAGGAGCCACATGGGAGTAAGTGGAGTGACCGTGGCAGCCACCATCGCTCTTACTGCCACGTCTTTAGCTGTAGTCTCCCTGACCCTGTCTGTGTTTGCCTGGGAGGCAAGGCCTGGCGCTGTTGACGATAAAACAAACAGACAGGCCCCATTTATACAGTCAGGTGTCATGACAAGGGATAAACAGACGACCGCTTCGGGCCTCTTGAGGCAGTCTGCACAAATAGTAGGGGCTATCATCATCCTCATCCTCACCCTCACCCTCATGATCATCATCATCATCAAGAGCAGCAATAGTGGTGTTGGCAGAAGCTCCTAGGTGCCTGCTGGGAAGCGGACGAACGAGTACTGACTCAGATTGGACAAAACTCAAGGGCTGCACTGTTTACTGCCGGGATGTACTCATTCGTGTCACTGAATTAATCGAGTCAAAAAAAACAAAGCAATTGCCAAAAACATTGCTGGGGAAGAGGGGGTGTGCAGGAAAAAAAAGAACAGTCTCAAGTAGAGCGAGGCGGCAGTGGCAAGCACGCTGCGGGAATGACAAGAGTGTGGCTGTCATCGCGAGGGATGAAAAACAGCATCTCTTAGACGAGGCGAGGCAGCGGCTGCCTCTTGCGCCAGCGATGAAGGGGATGCGCAGGGACCACAAACGCAATTATCTTCACGCCAGCTTTGTTGTTTGTCAGAACTGCCACGCATTTGAGGACTTGGGTGTACTGATTATATGACACCCCGGATAGCCTTTGGGGTGGACAAGAGGCAGCCAGCCGGGAGTCATTACCCAAACCAAATAGACTTCTCATTTGTTTTTCCGTCGGGGTAAAGCATCAACAGGAATAAACAATGGCTGATAGATACTCAATCACCAAAGGCGTGCACCCTTGCAGTGGGTGTTTTTCCTTGTGAAGATCCAATTATAAAGTCTGAGCGTCAAATCATGAGAAATAACGGCTCATATGCGAGGGTGTGTGTGCGAATCCCTAAAAGGTTGTCCGGGCACCAATAGGACAGTGTTCAGATAGGATCTGGTATCTGGGACTGAAAACACATATGACCACCTGACAGATGGCATAATGTGGGCACAGGGGTTATTTTCTCACAGTGTGAAAATCATCATGCTGGCACCTTTCAATATCGCCAGCTGGTCTTTTTCATAGCTATCCGTCTAATTTAGGCAAAAAAGAAAGAAAGCTATTTTCTTCATTTTGTCATTCCGCCCCAGAGTGTCACCATCTTTCCCCGAGTGTAAAGCTTTGTGAAAATATTCTGAAAGCTGAAACTTACTAGCAGCTACACCTGTTGACAACCTGCAATCTGCATACCAGACATAGACGATCGGCGCCACTGACAGCACACTGCCTACTGTCTGCTGGTCCAATGCCTAAGGTCACACTCACCGACAGGATGGGTGAGTCCAAACATGGCGAAAACCCACAAGTGAGAAGTGTTTCCTCTATACATGACTAGATAGGCCAAAGAGGCAGACTGGAACATCCACGCCAGTAACTACGGGTTTAAAAATCTAAATCCACATATCAAAATCATATCACCAAAATAAAAGCTAGGCTACTTAATAGTTCAGTATGCTTCAAACGACCAAGCTTGTACCAAGTGTCTTCTGAGCACGTTTAGAGGCAAGAGTGTTTATAGATAAGTTCCACTATATGAAAAAGGGGGATCAATAAAGTCTGTACGATATATCTTATTCTTGGGACCCTGCTCGTCTGTACAAAATTACATAGCAATCCTTCTAATAGCTGTTGACTCAGTCTGGAGCAAAGTGGTGAACTGGTAGACCAAACGACTGACTATACACTGCCATACATGGGCAGCTAGCATGGCTAAAAAGTGACTGCAGAAGTTAAAAGTTAAGTTAAAAAATAAACACGAAAAGTTTTCTCAATTTGCACACCTAGACATGTTTCAAAAGTTGTTGCATCCCCAATTCCAAATTCAGATAAGTGTATTTGAAGGGGGTTTCTGAGGCTGTTTGGCAACCCAAAGCATACTGATGCCTTTAAACTAAAAGTTTTTAACTCGGTGAACAAAAATAAGAAATGAGCGCCATATCCTCCGATGCTTCTCCTCTCGTTGTTCCAAGCCCTAGAACGCAAACGTGACAGAGCCTCTGCCATAAGAGCTCGTAGACTTTGGATCAACTTGCCTGAAGAGAGATTAGGGCAGAAAAATGTATTTCTTTCAAAGTGATCACTTCCATCCATCTTATACAGTTGGGATGTTTAGGAGTAATATGTTGGTTGCTTGTTTAATGTGGTGCAGATAGTACACTGGAATAAAAACAGGATTTTAAGTTTTTATGGACTAAAATCGCAGCCTCTAAAAGCTCTTCTATATCAAGGCAAGGCTTCCTACACTATATGACAATGCAATATGTTGGATACTTGATGGTACTTCAGGACCTAGTCTTTATTCACTATATTGATTATATAATTTAGAGGCATGTTCAGTCCCTAAGTGAAAAGTCACTCCTTTAACCCTTTAACCCCTTAACCCAGGTGGATGGTTAAATCTTCTACAAACTGTTAATGCTTTTATCTACATTTGCTCCATTTTAGCACTCCATGGGCACATACATAGTCACTCTGTGTGAGTTTCTGACTCTATTGATGGTGCTACTCCCATCACTTCATTTACCAAGAGCAGCATCACAGACGAGGCCCACTCATTTGTATTTATTGAAATCCCATTTCTATTCCATCTGCTAACTACTCCCCTGTGAAACTAGTTTTTAACCACTGCCAATTGCACTGGCTTCAGATGCCTACCCCATCCCTTTTATTAGTGTTTATTCCCCAACCATAAAAACCGCTGGAGGGGCACACACTGCCAGCGCAGGTCGTTACATTGTAAAACACCATGGCAGGGTGGCACACAACATTGCACATTGAGAAGCTGAGTGTGTCGGGGAGGAATTAAAGAATACATTTCCCCTTCCAATTAAAAGACGTATTTGTGCAACGTGAGCGGAGGAAGGGAACATTATCAATGAGGGGAAGAAAACACACTGTTACAACTCAGGAGGCACAATTACTGAGGATGGTGGTATGCAATTAAATAGTGCTATTTAGACAGTGCTACTACCCGCTAATAAACGAAGAACATATAGAGGAGACAAAGCAGGCTTTGGATGTACCTCCCAATCCCGACAGCTGGGGGAACAGATGACTGAAATGTAAACACACAGTGGTAAAATTACTACATCAAAGGAAGATGAGGCTACAAGACTACTATTTACATAAAGAGTAAATTCTGAGTATTACAACCTAAAAAAAAGGTAAAATAACAAAAACAAGGCTCTTGAAAAAAAGAAACATCACAGGTTTTATTGAGAAAGATGTAGATTTCCAGGGTAGGATCCAAATTAAATGTATGTAGGGCAAGCACCACACTACTCCCACACTGAATTAAAGCATGTTTGAGTCATCGGCCCCTTCTCTGCAGCCCCTCAAAACATACTCTGTGCGGGGTAAGTGGAGCTCACTGGCATTGTTAAAATGTACAATATAAAGCTTTAAGCTAGCAACAAGTCAAATGGGTCACAGAAGTAATGTGAGTGAAAATCAATCGGCAGATCAGTCCTTTTTATTCCTGTGTCAACCCCACTGGACATTTCAGAACATCTTAAACATTAGATAGCAGAATAAACTCCTAAACATCCCTATTCTCTCCCCACTTCCTGGCCCCCTCTGTGCTCTTGGCTTTCATGACTATGCCTGATCCTTGTACTGCTGGTGCAGCATGAGCACATCCTCCTGGGAGACCCTGGTCCATCCCTCGCTGTGGACGTGGTACAGGTTGACCTGCCCTCCGCTGTAGGCGTCACGGTATGTGGCCTGGTAGATGGCGCGGCGGCCCAGCTCGCAGGCCTCCTCCACGCTCAGGTCCTGCCGCAGGCCACTGTCCATCACACCGTAGGCGTACATGGAGCCTGAGCCCACGGCAAACAGGTCGCCACACACCCGGTTCCCCTCGGAGTCGACATAGTACAGCCCTGAGGACGAAGGACAAGAGGCAGGTCAAGAGGGTGGGAAGGCAAAAGGAGGTTAAAAGAAACCGTGTAAAGGGAGTTATGTGTTCGACGCAAAAGCGTCTTCCATTCTCCTGACTCAGGTGTTGAGCTTTGTCAGGAAAACTGAGATGGTGCACATGTAATACCGCCGCTCTCACACAAACAACACGCACACACGTACGCCATGCCCTCAAGACAGAATATGAACAGCTGCAACCTCTCCAAGTGAAGTAAGGCTGGCAGATATTAACAGCTGCATCCTCTTCAAGTAAAACAAAGTCGGCTGCGGAACCTGCTGACGAGGCACGGGCCACTTCACTGTCTGCCCAGGGGCCCTGCTCCGGGCCTTATTGATCCCTGCAAACACGCCAAAAATTAACTATCGACCCCCAACCCGAGCTGCAGGTAACTGCACCTCAAGAGCGAGGACAAAAAAAAAAATGCTCACATGCTGTGGACATGAGACGAGTACAGCACGTTCATATCCTTCCACACATACGCGCTCACCCCACACCTATCCTGACAAACGTGATTCAACGTGCCCTGCAGACCCACAATGCTCTGACAGATCTGTGAGGGACAGTTTGCTCCACACCACGCTTCGTGCACACATGCAAGACATTTTGTTCTGCGCCATGACACACTCGCTAGGCCTGAACCCAGAGTGACGTGGAGCGGGTGACTAGCACCAGCCTGTGAGCTCGCCCACAGCCACCCCGCAGATGGTAAAAAGGCAGCCTGCGAAGAGGCATGTTTTGCATAGCGCTTCACAAAGCGAAACCTGTGAAAAATATACTTGCACAGGAAAAACGCAGGGACACACGCATATAAAATTGCCTAACATATCCAGCGCTATCGCTCATCTCCCACATTAAAAAAACACTTCAAAATGCCCTCAGATTGCACATCCCCGCTTGCAGAGTTCCTCAGCTAAACTAGTGACAGTCTATTAGGGATAGAGAGCCACTTGGTTTCCTGAAAAAAGAAGCTTACCATTGCTTTCAACTGGCAAATTGCAGCTTCCTCAGCCTGTCGTTAACTTGCCATGATAATCATCCAGTGGCTGTCTATGCATGGGGGCAATTTGCCATTCTGAGACCTGTCTGTTCCTCTTGAAAACTGTGAGGGACTCGTTAAAAACATAATAGGCAGGGAGATAGAGTTGTAAAGGCGGCCTCTTATGTTGAGTAGCACAGTTGACGGAGGTGGTTGAGGACTCTTTCAGGAGGTCCCAGTATAGAAGCACAGCAGCACAAAAAGACACTTCCCACATCCATTCCTTTCCAAACACACCTGGGTCTTTGTACAGCCAAATCATGCCATATTGCTTATTGGTCTCAAACACTGAAGCATGAAGGCGGCGAAAAAAATGCATGAGTCCCACTTAAAGCGGAAGCAGGGGGGGCACGTTGCCTGGATGGTGGAGCATTGTAGCAGTGGCGGCCAAGAGAAACTCCTTCCACTCCATCAATCCACTGAAAGGTGCTTAAGAAGTCGGAGCACCTGGCTGGACTGACAGTTTTTAGAGGTAGGAGAGGAGCACAGTGCAGTGAACGGGTGGCAAGCATCAAATGGGTCATTGTCTGTCCGTCATCTGTCCTTTCCACTACAATTCACCACTGGATCAGGAGTAAAAAGAGCAGCAGTTGAACAGAAAAATCATTACATCACTCTCTTGGGAGTGGTTGTAAAACTGACTGCCACATGGGTCTCCTTATGCAAACCATTCATGTCCTTGTAGGGAGTAGTCAACTATAGTCCCTTTTCTCTGTCAAAAGCAAAACCTCTAAGTTATCAAGAATTAACTATACTGATTACAACTGTCATAACATTTGATGTTATTACATAGAGACGTATTTGACAAGCTCCTCAACATAGCTTTTACTCAATTTATTTTGCTTGCGGCTTAAGAATCTCCAACAGGGGAATAAGTGCTCTTGACATGATTGTAGCCAGCTAATGAGCTTCTCTCCTAATCACGATTGATTTAATTTACATGACATTTACCTCTCCATTCAATCACTGGCATTGTGGGGGCCATGGCAACGCTCCCACACCTATTGAACTTATACAGGGATCATTATTTCCCCAGTTGATTGCCCAGGACTTAACATGTGTCATTTACGTTTGTTGGCATACGGGCGAGCCGTCATTGTTCACACAGCCCTCTCTGCTTTCTAGACAAAGCCGCCATCGATCGCAGCGGGTGTACGGGCATTATGCACGCGACCCAATTGTCCGAGGCTGGGACCCAACGTCCATCATCCCGCCGCGCTCTCGCTGGCCCGCAGTCCCAGCCTCATCGATTTCCCATTACTGTGTCACTGTGCCGGCCTCCTTAAGCACACCTTCTGTGATGTACGGCTTCACACTGTGAGGCACCCAAAAGCCACAGTGTAAGGTACAAAGAGGGGCAGCGCATGAGAGAGGCTGCAGTGCCATCTAGTGGATAACTCTGGGAACTACAGCTGTGTTTGCACTTTATCGAAAGAGCACATGTAACTGGAAAAGCATAGGAATTGACAGTTCTGTACACTAAGGATCATTTCATAGCTTTAAAAAAAATAAAATGGAGAATCTCCTTTAAATTATCTAACTTGGCTTTTTTTCTGATGTTTACAAACCAATCGATTGACCGAGAAAATAATCTTCAGATTAATCAATAATGAAAATAATCGTTAGTTGCAACAACAAAAAAAGTATTTTATTCTAGAACACAAAAACTATATTTAGTTTTAAAATCTGATTTCACATTGCAAACCCAACCTGTCTGTCGCCCCAGTACAACAACTTTTTAAAAAGTTAAAATTCATCTGACTAAAATTTATCAGACTAAAACATATTCTAAAGAAAGGTTTATTAGTGAATTATTGAAATGGCTCCTTACCTCAATACTAAACCTTAACGATCAACTTTGTTGGCAGCTATAGTTTTTTTTTTTTCTACAAATAGAAATCTAATTTTGGATCATAACCTGACACAGACCATATGTAAGTATACCCCGGTTGAATTTACCTGGGCCTCTCTTGTCCCAGCCACACACCATGGTTCCCATGCTGAGTCCCATGCCCTTGTACTGGTACACCATGTTAGCAAGCAGCTTGGAGGCTGCTGCCACAGAGATGCGCTCCTTGTTGCGAAGCTCGTAGATGCGGCACTGGCGGGCCAGCAGGCGCTCCCAAAAGCTACAGTCTGCAGCTCCTCCAGCCATGGTACCCAGCAGGTAGGGGTTGATCTCAATCACCTTCTTCACTGTCTGCGAGGCGATGTAGGAGCCCGCTGTGGCCCGAGAGTCCACCGCTACAATAACACCATGCTGGAACTGAGAGGGGAAACAGCGGGGGGGGGGGGCACATTAATGACGCACATTACAGCAGGAGGGGAACCCACACAGAGCAGTCACTGATGGATCAGTGATCAGTATGTACAGTTTAATTACCTATAAGCTACCTCTTATTTCTGTCTAGACAAAGCAGAAATGTTCTACAACCGTTAGAGAGATACAATATATGGTTCCGCTCTGCCTCTGCCAGAAAGCTGCTGGATAAGAGGGAAGACCTTTGCTCCTCCCTCCAAAATCCTCTATCACTGAAGTGACAGTCAACACAGCTGTGTAGTACTAAAGTGAAGACAAGAGATTTGGCCAGTCAGAGGGAGATGTCTGCTGGGGGAGGTTTTCATCAACCACCCCTTCCACTCAGGGATTAAGGGATACAGTTGGCATTATTCTATCTTTTCTTTTTTATCAACAAATCCTCTGAAGAGACAAAAACTAACTGCAGGGATGTGGTTCTGTATTTACAGAGCTCAGTCTGCTGGTTTGACAGAGTGAGAGGGAAAAGCTGGCTGTTTTTTTTTAGGCTTTTCCGCTTTTAATGGATAGGACATCTAAGTGAGAAAGAGGAGAGAGAGAGGGGGAAGACATGCAAGAAATCATCACAGGTCAGATTTGAACCCTGGACCACTGCGTCGAGGCATAAACCTCTATGTTTATGTGCGCCTGCTCTACCCACTGAGCCAATCCGGCCCACAAAGCTGGCTGTTTTCATTGTGATGAAAACACACGCCACACAAATGCAATAGTATGGCTCTTTTATGTGTTTTTAATAGTTTTTGGACAACAATGGTGTTTGGTGTTCAAGGTTCCCCCAGTGTTTTTAATGTATTTTTAACTACAGTTACAGTGGGGCGGCTCGGTTGGAAACTTAAGATGTAGTCATATTTTCAAATCTCCAGTTAGCTTTTAATGTAAGGTTATGGAATCTGTCTTAAAGCCTTTTTAAATTGTCAATTACAAAATGATGGTATCCACCTATTCTTTCAGTGGAATGTAAACACACATGGACTCACTTTAATCATCTTTTAAGCCTTGCTTAAATCTTCCCAGCACAAATAAGAAGTGTGCCTTGAACTTTTTAGAAACCCTATTTCCTCTTTTGTTGATATTAAATTTTGCTTTAGGAGACCCTACTTTGTTCTTTACGCTCTCCTACTACATCCAATGAGAATTCCCACAATAGTGTGTTTGTGAGAAAGTGTGGTGTGTTACTGTTTAGTTTTTTAATAATGATACCTACATTTTGTATACATGCATCTTCAAGTTTAACCATTTCTATTGATTTTAAGGTTATTTTAATGACTTACAAGACATTAAATGGTATGACTCCGCAATATAGATTTCAGATCTTTTATCCCCATACGACACTGCTCATACTCACTGAGATCCTCAGGCAGGGGCCTTCTATCTATCACATTCATTCTCGCGATAGAGCTTTTGAGATAAGAGGCTCCCAGAGGAAATAAGGCAGTCTGAGTCAGTGGCTTCTTTCAAATCTCAGCTCAAAACATACTTTTATCGCACTGCCTTCCCTGATTTCACCTGATTCTAGTTTTTTTTGTTTGTTTTTTTTACTGGGTTTTACTATTTTAATTTATATGTTGCTCTTTTAGTACTTTTATTTTGTTATTGCTGTGTTTTGCATTTTTGTGAAGCACTTTGTTTTGATAAGTGCTTTATAAATAGAGACATAATTATTATTATCATTTCTAAGGAAACCAAACATTTCACATTCTTCCATCAAAATGTTATGTCTGGTTCTGATATTTAGATAATCTGGTATGGAAACCTTTGCCTTAATTAACATTACAGAAAGTATGACAGTAAATTAAATGAACAAATAATAGATGTGAAAAAAGAAATTCAAAGTTGTAAAGTTGTACATGCTCCTCCTTTATACCACAGATGTTACAAAAACCTGCCAGGACATATCATCACTGAAAACATTAACTTACATTTTTACAAGATTTTGGCCCATTAGCTAGATCATTTGGTGTACAGTTAAATGGCCTTATAAAAAAGGACATGCATAGTTTATTTGGGTTAAAAGAAAATTGTCCCAAATGCCAAACTGATGAGCAAATTGAATAATGCTGTACAATAGCTTACATCTAACCAATTGTGATTTAAAGCTCCAGTTCTCTTCGGACGTGATATGATAAACTTGACTTGAAGACAACTTATTATTATATTTAACGTTAACTGTTACAATACAAAAATAACCAGACAAAGGCCATGCGTGGATAACGTTACTCTGCACAAAAGCTGTTTACAGAACTGATATCTTGTTTCCCATTCAAATAAAGCCGAATAGCTGTAGGTCACTTATGACTCCTGCACTTCAACGGCGTCACTTTAGTAACGTTACTGTCACGGCCACAAATAGTGATGACCTGCTTACGTTTACCGAATTGTTTTTGAAGCCAGAAACGTCTAATCGTTAACGTTATGTGAACATGATCTGCAATGAGAAAGCGGTTTGTAGCCATGCTAACATGCTAACGTTCGAGATGTAGCTTGCATTATGTAGCTAAACCCTCAAGCATGATGTAGCCAGAGCCTGAATGATTTATCAAACGCCTATTTTGACAACTAAACAATTCGCCAGAGTTGTATAATGCCAGCTAGCTACAATAAGCTACTAATTAACTTACTTTAAACGCTAAGGTGGTGGTTCCATGCAGGAACTCTATTTTCCTTTCGACGCCATCCTCGTCTCCGGCACACAGTGGGTTTTTAACGGAAAAACTGAGACCGTCTCCCGGGGTAGCGTCAAATCCCAGACCACTCTGTCCGGGTCCACAACCAAAACCAAAAGGTTGACTAGTTTCAAATGAAAAATTCGCACAATCACTGTTCAACACACTAGCAAGAGCCATCTTTGAAATTGTCTGATGAGCAAGGAACTTCCGCCGGGTAAGGGTGCGAAAGTTTATTGAGTTATGGTTGCAAAATCCCACAGCGCCCCCTGTGTTCGTGGCGGAACAAACACCCGGGTAACAAGAACAAGATTTCAAGGCTACAGCAGTTTGATACTATTAGGCTACTACTATGGTGGAGTACATGCATTTAGTAAATATTTATTCAAGCTAGCTGACAAAAGTGGATAAACTGAGGTGGCTGACTTTACACTATTTCTAATATTTAGCCCCCTGAACCACCACCAATTGTTTGCTTCATCCCAAAGCATCTAATATGGTCACTCTTTTTCTTTCCTCCACTATCTTCGCCCTCCTCTCCATGTCTCTGTAATATTCCTCTTTCAGGTCCTCTCTCTTTCTTTGGCTCCATCCCTGGGCTGTGATGTGGAAGATGTCCACTTTGTTTCCTGAGTAGGCGTCTCTGTGAGTGGCTCTGAACACTGCTTCTCTTGCCAAGGAGATGGCCTCTTCTTTACTCAGGCTCCACCTCAGCTCTCTATCCAGGACTCCATAAGCATAAGGAGAGCCTGAGCCCACAGAAAAGATGTCCCCATTCAGTCGGGCGCCATCGCTGCACACATATATCAGCTTTGGGCCTCTGTTAGGGGATGCAGAATGTGCCATCGCAGTGACATCCCGTCTACTTACAACAGCCGAGGAGCTATCATCAGTAATAAAGGATGAGTCTTCTGACCTTTTCGCACAGTCAGTGTTACCTACTTCCTTATCCCAGCCACACAGTGTCAGGGCCACACACACATCAGTCCCTTTAAAGGGGTGCAGCATAAATGAAAGGAGCTTGGCAGTGCCACATATTGAAAGGCAACGTCTGTGCCGCAGTTGGTATAGTCTGATCTCTCTGGCCAGAATTCTCTCCCACAGCATGCAGTCTGCACCGCTACCAGAGGAGGTGACCACTAAATGGGAGTGAATAGGGGTAATCTTGTGAACAGCTGGACAGGCAACAAGTCCCCCAGCACTGGCACGTGAGTCTGCAGCTGCAATGACCCCACCTTGGAAGATGAAACCCAAGGTTGTTGTCCCATGAGACAGAGGGAAAGGCCTGCTGACTGTCACTGAATGGTTGGATGGGGAAAAAGGGAGTGAAGGTCTGGGGTTGAAAGGGACAGAGTTCGGCAAAGTCGGTATGAAGAATTGCAGTGGGATCCCACTATTTCTCCCAGATTTCTTTAGTCTCCTCAATCCAAAGTCAGTCATATGAAAAGATCTGTCCGTATCTTCGAAATGAGAGGCAGGAAACCACTTGCGATGAACAGGAGTGTCTTTGAAGCCACAAATGTCTTCCAAAGCCATAATAAAGCAGAAAATCTGAATATCTTTCCCAGAGATTGGCAGGCAAAAAGTACTCCTTAAACACAGATTAAACCAGAGCCCATCTTTGCCATAAACCTTATGCATAAACCTCACAAATCCCACTATGTTTTGTAATGGTGACTACTGCCATCTACTCTCACTCTCTCATCTAACATATAGCCTGAAAAACCAAGGTTTTTACCCTTTTATAGCCCTCCCAAATATGACACATAGGCCTAAGTTCAAAACCATTTGAGTTGACATAAGTGATAGTTTATCTTACCTGCTGTGAAAGTAATATCCAGTGAAGCCCTTTTCTGCAAACCTTATATGTTTTGCTGAGTGACTGAGTCATCTTGCTAGTTGTGTGCAAGTTCATACATAGGCTATCTTTTTCATCATTTTCAGGCATCAACCACCAACAGCAGGATCCTCTGACAAACACTGTGTCTAGAATATGACCCGCTACACAACAACATTTGTTACAGAAGAACTGCCTAATAATTCATCTGATGGAATATTCCAATAAGAGTTTTTCAAATTCTGACAATACATTTTATTTACTGTTATTTCATTTATTTACAATATAAAAATTGACTTGCCTTGCAAAACAATTCTTTGTCGTTGTTATTTTTTCAATTGACAGAGGACATTGTAGAATCTGTTTTTGTTGACAAAGCAATAATAGGCTACAGCCTATGAACACGTAAACAATGGAGCAAGAAAAAAACATTCGGTAATGAGAATATAAAAACAGCTCAAATAGAATAAGACAGGTATGCAATAGGCTACAATAACAGCAGTTACAGTGCAGAGTAAGAAATAAACAATTAGGCCTATAAAAAAAAAGGAAGCATAAAAACTAAAATCTTTGATTTAAAAGAACTGAGAGATACAGTTTTCTGGGAGTTTGTAAATAGATACATAGATGCAATAAAGGTCATATAAAATACAATCCCAACATGGCCCCTGACGTCGCGGTTATATGGCATGCACCAAAGTGATAGAGAAAGACATGACAGCGCTGCGTGTGTTTGGAACTATACAGGCTTACATGAACCACGCGACCACCCCGCGAGATCAAAGAGTGTCGCAACTCTTACTATCTCTATGGCTCTGGCATGCACTTTAACCAATCAATTCAATTCATAAACTAAAGACCGTGGATGCACAGTTATCGCGGTAATCTACGGGAAATGCAACTGATGTACTTGCGAAGCCATTTTGGGCCTACATCATCTTGCTTGACTTAATGAGCATGCACGTTCTTGCAGATCCAAGATGGCGTCAGTTTCTTCGTAAGCCAGAGCTCCCAGATGGTCCCAGTCGTATCCATTCAGTCGGCTGAAATCATGGCGTCCGGCAGCACGGGGAGCAGAGTGTCTTGCGGGAGAGATTTGAATTGTGTGCCGGAGGTAGCAGACACTTTAGCTGCGGTCGCCAAACTTGGGTGAGGAGAGTGCTACACCCTGCAAGTTCTTATTTCGTCGAAGTGAGCTTACGAGAGAGACGCGCTGTTTTGCTAGCACGATGCCCGTGCGGGGGTTTGCTAGCATAATGGCAGTGCGTGATGCTTGCTAAGCTAGCCGGTGAATTATCAGCACGTGCCCAATCACAACGATGCTTGATACTGGTGTGAAGTGTTTATTATACTCATATGGGTTATGCTGTTAGTATTAAGTGAGTTGGCTAAACAGTTTAGCGTTTCACCTCTACTTGACATTATAAATCATATAAAAAATGACGCGCTTTTTTCTTTGGTGCGCAGGTTTGACTTCCTGTGCATGCCCCTGTTCCACTCGAGGTTCAGGAGAGAGTTTGAGTTGGAGCCCGCTAAATCCCGAACCGGTGCCCATACCCGATCCGACCTGCTGCTGTGCGGAAGAGGTTTGTCTTTCTACCCTCATCTTCTATCATATCAGGCATTAGTCGTCATTAACTTATTTTACGCTCTCTATAAATAAGGGAACTATACCCCTGTATGCTGCCAGACGCCCCTGATGGATGGATGGATGGATAACGTTAGATATATTGATAGTGATTCTGATGGTCGAAGCAGGGGTTCAATGTCTTTACATTAGAACATTTTAGAAAATGGGAACCACAAAGCTAGACAACGTAATCATATGAACAATCAACTTACAAGAAATTTTCATGAAGCAGACTAGGTATATAGTATTACAGACACAAGAAATCACTATTAGATCATAGTTGTATGACATAGCTCAAGATACAAATATCAATGTATTAAAAAGTAGTTGAATTGTTCATTATTTGTGTGTGACATAGCGGCTGTATAGCTTTTCCCCATTGATCTGTCTATTGCAGCAGGTGTATAGATAAAATGCTAGCTTCAGACTGTTATGGCATTTGGTTTGCAAAACATGGGGCATATAAAATTAGTATGTTATTGAGATCTTAGATGACTCAATGGATTGATAAGACACTGTAATAAGTCAGTTGATGCTTTTTTTTAAACTATACATTGTGCTTTCTCTAGATTGGAATACTCTTATTGTTGGAAAGCTCTCTCCATGGATCGACGCAGATTCAGAAATCGAGGCAGAGCGCAGAAACTCAGAGGCTGTAAGTTCCTCCACTTTGACAATTTCTTTGATGTACTTTTGGATATTGATGCTTAAAAGGGTTCTTTGATCCCAAAATGTTATGGCATGAGTGAACTTATCTTGTCCAGCCTCTCCCGTCAACCCCTCTGAATTTGTCTCCTTGTATTATCCCATCATTCTCTCATTTCTGTTCCTGTGCTTCTCTCCAGGCTTTGGCACAGGAGTTGAACTTCTCAGCCTACCTGGGTCTGCCTGTCTTCATGATCCCTCTAAAGGGCCCTCACTGTGCCAATTTAGCCCGTGTGCTGCTAAACCACATCCACACTGGACACCATACCTCAAATGTAAGACACAGCATTAATAAACTACATGCACATGTAGATTGCTTTTCATCTAGCAGAGAAGTCAGACAGACAGCTGAATTTATCACTGTCGTTGTCCACTGTGTCTGATTTAGTTCTGGATACGTGTCCCGCTGATGGCATCGGAGGACATGCGGGAAGATCTGATTGAGAATGAACCGAGCACTTGCATCGAAGACACAAGTGTTGATGAGAAGACCTGGAGCTGGTTAGTTCACAGCGGTCCACTTCCTGAGCAGTCTGGTGCTGTCTGCATGCTAAAATACTTGTCATTGATTTCCTTTCAAATCGTGACTCATTTTGTTTACTTGCCTCTGCTCCTTTTTAGGTGGCACTCATTTAGAACCCTTTGTGATTACAACAAGAGGATCTGTCTCGGTAAGAGAGCACACTGTGAAGCACCAGCCTGGGGCAAAGTCAGTGCATTAAGAAATAATTATGGCCGTGTCTGGTACTGAAAATGTACTTTTTTGTATTCCTGAAGCTATTGAAGTTGCAGCAGACATGCCGTCAGACGCTGTGATTGATAAGTGGCTCGGGGAACCTATCAAAGCAGCCATACTTCCCACCAGCATTTTCCTGACTAATAAGAAGGGCTTCCCAGTTTTGTCAAAAGCCCATCAGCGAATAATCTTCAGTCTTTTCAAGGTAAAATTCCACAGATTCAACTGAAATTAATCGGCATCCAAATGCAGAAGTGTTTTAATTAATAACCATCTATTTTCTCAGTTGGAAGCCCAGTTCATCTTCACAGGCACCAGTCGCCACACTGAGAAGGACTTCCGGTCCTACCTGCAGTACCTGGAATACCTTAACCAGAACCGGCCTGCACCCAATGCTTACGAGCTCTTCGCCAAGGGCTATGAAGACTACCTGCAGTCTCCCCTCCAGGTAAGGAAGTGCTCATAGTGCATAGCACCACACTTCCACGGTAGCATGATGAGGGTCCCTACATGTAAACCGAAGCATTGGGAACTTTGTAAGTGTACAGACAAGTTTATTAAAAAGAGTTTATAAAGACATTACCTTCGGGCATACAGGCAGGCGCCATCTTGGGAAAACATTAATGACCAGTCGAACGACGTGCAACCAGCAACCACCAAATAGTAAGGCAACACAAACACGGAGTAAAAGGAATAAAATGTCCGCGCTAAACGGAAGGGGGACATAATTTAATGTCGGCGACTGATGTACAACCACATGGTGCATTTTAAAGTTATTTTATGAATGAAATAGACTTATTACGTACCAGAGGGCCAATTCAGGGTGGGTTTTGAATCATTTACAATTCCATAATTGTCTCCATCTGTTGATAGCCAGCTCGTTATTGCCTTTTGTCTTTCACTTTTCGTTTTTATCTTTTAGTTCTTTGTTTAATTTCCTTCTTTTCTGTGTATGGTCCTGCCTCAGTATCAGCCATAAAATACAATTAGGCTTATATAAAGAAATCTCCTGCTTCCTTTTACCTGGCTCCGCTGGCTGGATAAGCTAACACAGGCTTTCTGGCGTTAGAAAGAAATCTGTGACTAGGGGTGCACCGATCCGATATTAAGATCGGCTATCGGTCCAAATATTGACAAAATAGCTGGATCGGGAAAATTAACAGATCCACGGGCCGATCCAGTTTTGTTAGGTTTTTTTCCCCCTCTGTCGCACGTGTGTCGCATGCTGGAAGAGATGAGTGTACAAATAAATAACAATTCAATACATTACATCTGTTATTTTGTCTTAGTTAGGAAAGTCTGGTACCTTTTTAGTCTCTTCCACATGGTGGAAGGAAGGTATAAGGTGGAAGGTAGACAGCGTATTATTAATTCAACAACGGCATCGGGTATCGACAGATACACAAAGCCCAGGCATCGCTATCGGGACTGAAAAAGTCAGATCGGTGCATCCCTATCTGTGACCCATCAGAATGTGTGACTGTAGCGCCGTGTACCTGCCACAAATCATTATGTGACTTTGCGGGAGAAATCGAACCCGGGCAGAGGCCTTGCTAAAAACTATGGAAAATGGCGTTCTTTTCACAGTTAGTCTCGCTTGCTGTTACAGGTCATTTAAGATCATTGTATGAAAAATGACAGAGCTTGGGAAAAATACATATAGTCACTTTAAATAATTGTTTTCATGTTTCGAGCACTGGCCTGAGTGGGCAACTGGCTAATCATATTTGCTGGCCAGACGTAACTTTTTTACTGGCGTTCGAGATCTTTCATGTAATTATAAGTGTCAAAATATTTTCTGTTCATTACGAAACTGGCGTGACAAATTTGTCTCTGGCAGGCCAAACAGGCTAGGAGATAATTCATTCATAATTCTTTTTATTTTATTTTTTTTAACCTTTTGATGATGAAAACTGAAGGTATTTTTCTCCTCCCTTTAGCCACTCATGGACAACCTGGAGTCTCAGACATATGAAGTGTTTGAGAAGGATCCTATTAAATATTCCCAGTACCAACAGGTAAGACCATCGAACCCTGAAGTCAGCCATTCACATCACACACATCTCTGTATTGGCGCTTTTCCATTACGTAGTACCTGCTCGACTCGCCTTGACTCTACTCGCCTTTTTTGGTTTTCCATTACGAAAAAAAAGTCCCTGGTACCTGCTAACAGGTACTTTTTTTAGTACCTCCTCAGTCGAGGTTCCAAGCGAGCTGAGGCGAGCCGAAAAGGTGACGTGAAAGCGACAGACGGGCGTGTCCTGAACAAACCCGCCATTTTTAAATAGTTTAGTCAGCTGGGTTTTTTTTGCTGCCTCCAGCTTCATTTGAAACAAAATGTGTCTTCTGGCAACACACACCTTCGACTGTGTGTGTGTGTGTGTGTGTGTGTGTCGCGTTAGGTCACGGCAGTTTACTACGGCGCCGCTTGTTTTACAGTTCTGCGGAGGCTCCGGCAGAGCTTTCGCCGTAGCCTAACTACACACACATGGCTACGGCGAAAGCCATAGCCTCCACAGAACTGTAAAACAAACTCAAGTGGCTTGATGTTTATACTTGTGCGCTGGTGTGTGCGTCGAGCCGGCATACGACCAGCCACGCTGAGGCGGTACTAAAATCTGCAATGGAAAACGGACTCACAGTGTGTCGAGTCGAGCAGGTAAAAACGCCATTAATGTTGTGAATTTGGAAACAGCATCTACACTGTGTGTGTAAATCTTTAAGTTGCAGGCTCATTGTGTAGCCTACTGTGAAGTGTATTTTCAATTCTTACACTGAGCTTCCTTTTTAAAATATTTTATTTGCACTACAGTCAGTGTTTACGTTTGTACGGATAGGACAGATTGTCACTTGTGTAGCGCTCTCACACCACTGACATGTTTCTTTTAGTATGAAGTTTGGGTTAGACGAGACACACGACATACTGACACTCCTGTTTTTTCCTTGTCTACAGGCTGTATATAAATGTCTACTTGACAGAGTTCCAGAGGAGCAGAAAGACACCAACATTCAGTGAGTATATGTACCCAAATCTGCATATTAACAATATAGTTTGAATTCTTAAATTGCTATTAGTGTCTGGAAAATGATTCATACCTTGAGATTACATTTTGCACGCTCTACCCCTGATAAAGCTCCATATAAATATCTCTAGTAGTTGAACAGGGAGATACTCAGGCCACATCCACTAACAGTTTAAATTTTGAAACGCATATCTTTTGCTATGTACACGCCTGGCGTCCACACTACTCCAGTGTTTTTCGAGCCCCTAAAATGGAGACATTTTGGAAACTCTGCTGACCCCATTTTAGTTTGAAAACTCTGGGGTTGCGTTTTAGTCTTGAGAACTTTGGAAACGATAACGCAGACACCCAGTTTCACTCCCTGATTGGGTCGGCCGTCAGCCTCAAAAATGATGTCTCTTTCTCGCAGGGTGTTGATGGTGTTGGGAGCAGGTAGGGGTCCCCTGGTCAATGCGTCCCTGCGCGCTGCTAGACAGGCAGACAGGAAGCTGAAGGTGTACGCTGTGGAGAAAAACCCCAATGCTGTAATCACGTGAGTGGAATATATGTCAAAGCTCATGTCTGTGCCCAAGTGGGGGGGAAATATTCACCGGCGAATACTTACCTTTGCAGCTGAACTGTTATTATCTAAATGCATCAAAATCAATTTGTAGAGCCCAGATATTTTAAATGCTGGTGGTATTGATTCCATGCACAAACATTTGAACTGGTCCATAATTGTCAGGCTGGAGAATTGGCGCTTTGAGGAGTGGGGTGAACAGGTGACAGTGGTGTCATGTGACATGCGGGATTGGGCAGCACCTGAGAAAGCCGACATCATCGTCAGCGAGCTGCTGGGATCATTTGGTGACAACGAGCTTTCCCCCGAGTGCTTAGATGGAGCCCAGCACTTTCTAAAAGGTACCTCAGCCGCGTGGTTAAAGTGAACTATCTTGGTTTCCCTTTTTTCGATGATCAACTACATACTGTATGTAGACGCTGTAAATGCAGAGCACCCTCGGTTGTTTGCCACATTAAACATAAGGGGAAAGCATTTGTCATCCTCCATTACCTTCCATGCTTCCTTGCATCTCAAATCACTTTCTCTCTCCCCTTTTCCGCATCTGGTCTTGTCACTCTCAGATGATGGAGTGAGCATCCCCTGTTCCTACACGTCCTTCCTAGCTCCCCTGTCCTCCTCCAAGCTTTACAACGAAGTGCGGGGGTGCCGGGAACGTGACAAGGACCCAGAGTGCCATTTTGAGACGCCCTACGTAGTGCGCCTCCATAACTTTCACCAGTTGGCTGACCCCAAACCGTGCTTCACCTTCAGACACCCCACAACAGGTAGACGCTGTACTGCACACTGCACTAAAATAGAATTTGTACAGTCCATTGAAACAATCTTTTAAACCTAATGTGACTTGTAACCTAATCTCACTTACTTCTACTTGATGTTTTTATTTGTCTGTAAATACTTAACATTTTTATTTATGTCTTATTGTAGATATGTTACTTATTTACTGTATACACTTTTTGACTTGCTCATTTCTTACTCTTATCTTACCTTGAATGTGACTGAGCAACTGCAACTAAATAATTTCCCTGAGGGGATCAATAAAGTATTCTGTTTCTGATACACCAAGAAACAAATACACTAAACACTTTGACGATGATGTGCTTTGAAAATGTTGACTACCCAATCTGTCTTCTTTCAGATATGAACAATAACCGGTACCAGTGCCTCAGATTCTCAGTGGGCTGTAACTCGGTGCTCCATGGTTTCGCTGGCTACTTTGAGACCACGCTGTACAAAGATGTCACACTCAGTAAGTCATTTTTATAAAGAAGACGCCATGTTATGCTAAGATTAGATCTAAATGTTAATGTTCATATTGTGTGTTTTGTGGCAGGTATAAAACCAGATACACATTCACCTGGAATGTTCTCCTGGTTCCCCATCCTCTTCCCCCTCAAAGTAAGTTATGCAGCCAGTCAAGAAAATACTCTAGTCTTCTAAATGTAACAGTGTACATCATTATATTCACAAATGAATCCTTCCTACTTCCTTCCAATAGCAACCCATCCTTATATCCCGGGATGATGATGTCACAGTGCGATTCTGGCGCTGTAACAACGGGAAGAAGGTGTGGTATGAATGGGCCGTGACCGAGCCCTCCTGCTCTGCCATCCACAATCCAGCGGGACGCTCCTACACAATCGGCCTGTGAAGATCACCCATCAGCACACCCGCCAACACACATACACACACGTTTCTGTAAAATTTGGTGGCAGTTAAAGGCTCTTTTTATAAACACATTTAAAACCTGAACTTGTGATGCAAATCAGTGGCATCTGGGTTTTAAAATGACTATTGGTAGGCATTTTCTGAGCCGGCAATGAAGAAGTTGATTGGATAAACCAGTTTTTGAGAAGACTATCACCTGTACACAAAGTGTATTATTGCTGTGCTATTGGTTCATCCAGATTAGGTCAAACACCTTGCCACTGGTTTATATTTTAATGTGTTTTTTTTCTGTTCTGAGCAGGTGTTGCAGATATACATACACGCTCAATCCAACAGAACCTTTGCCTTATCAAACACATTCCTTACCAATACTTGCATACTGATAAAAAACACAATTCTCCTCAACACAAGAGGGTCAGAGGAAGGTTAGGATCAGGTCACATACCATATTGTTGGGGGGGGGGGGCCCTGTCCTTTCATATCTTTTATTTTGTTTCTGTATGTTTGAACCATGTTAATAAAAACAACACTGTAATGTTCTCCATATTCTCTGCACTTTGTTTGGTACCACCACGCTCAGATCGGAATGTAAATTATTGTAAATGTTTGTGAATAATTTTAGAATGTCAACAGGAGCAGTGTTAAGATTGTTTAAATGAGATGGCAAACTAAGCTGTAAGGAGTTGTCCAGTAGATGGCACCCTCAGATGATAATCTGCTGGACCGCAAGAATTCAAAATCGATAGTATACTCCACTCCCCTAACCTAATGTGTGTATTAGACCAATACAGGGACAACTGGGAGGTGTATGGTATACATTTCCTTTCCTTCCCATTATCTGAGGAGCCTTGTACCGCAGCACTTCTAGACCTGTCGGATGTAATCAGGGCATGAAGTTAACTTTTTTGACCACCAGCCACTGTGGCAGGTGGATTTTTAAATCCACCTGCCACAGGGACTTTTTACTAGCCAGTTTTTTTTTTTGTGTCATAAAGGTGAAAAACAGGAGTTGCTGTGTCTCTATGATCCTATCCTGTCCTATTCATGGTAGCCTACTGGTGGATATTGCACCGTCATCACGTGCTGTAGTAGGGGGGCCCGCCTTGATAATGCTGCATAGGGGCCCGGTGTTGGTTCATTACGCCACTGCATATAAGAGATGAGATGACAAAATCAGGAGTAGCCTACGCGCACCACAACAACAACAAAACACTGGTGAATGCGCACCATAACACATGAATGTTTTTTGTATAGTTCTTAAAAATAAAATAAATAAAACTTGTTTTGGGGAGAATAATACTACTATTAATTAATTACTCTGGGCTGAGATTTTCTAGAACCCTTACCAAAAAGGTTCAGGATGCTGCAAATGTTGGTTAAATATGAAAAAGGCTGGTGGATTTAAGACACAAAATAATTTATTGGATGAATCAAATATGAACATATCTGTCATTGTCAGTGGCTTGTTGATCTTTAGTTAGTTAATTTCCTATCCTGGCCTGGGACACATTCATACGGTTTAATAAAGTACTTATTGGACTTTAACTTATCATTGCACTTACAATAACGTAGCTGTCCTCAATTTAGGTCATCCTGTACGTCTCATCTGCGTTTTTTCCTGCATCCACCGTGTGCGTTTGTGTGTGTGTGTGTCTGTGCGTGCGTGTGTTTGTGTGTGTGTGTTTGTGTGTGATTGTGTGTGCGCGTCAGTCGCGGGGGAAACGGAGCAGCCCCGCCCGCTGCAGAGAGAGCCGACAATTTGAAACAGCAGCGCTGCCTTTAGAGTGAAAAATCGTTACAGCGTACATTGATGTTAAAATGTATACATGTTGGCAGGACGGTCTGAAATGTTTTGCACGGTCTTTCACTGTATGTTTTGTTGGTAAATGTGAGATGTTCGAGTCACACACACGTCTCGTCTTCATATCAGAAACTAGGAAATTAATTTTACCCGTTCTCACTCCCGCTTGGTGGGTGGCTGCACGTGGAATGCTGGGATTGTGTGAGTAATGAAAATGCGATAGGGGGCCCCGGCTGTCAATCAATGTCTTCCAGTGATGCGGGCCCCTGATTGGACCAGGCCCGTGTACCCTGCTTACCGATAGTTACGAGTCTGAATCACTCAATTCTCATTGGCTACCCGCCAATGTGGCAGGTAGATTGACAGTTTCACCCGCCAATCACAAAAGTTACCCGCATTTGGCGGGTGCCAATTTCATGACCTGGATGTAATAAAACTTAGTCATCAGATCTAAATTAAAAACAATAATACGATGTACAAATGTATGTTTCTGCGTCAGTGCCTGTCGAGATCAATTTAACTAAAAGCACTTAAACATGCTCTTCAATCACAGCTGACAGTGATCCGGCTCAATATGATGGTTTGCCAGCATGAGCGTTTCTGGAACCTGACGCCACTTCTGACACGCATCTATTCTGTACCACTGCCTGCCCCCCATTCGCCATGTCTTACTTGGAAATTATCGTTTCTTTGAGTTTGCGAGTGTACGCCCCGTCTGTCTTATGTTTCTTGCACTAGTTTGTACAGTTTACAAGTCGCAGTTGCTTAAGATAGTCATGCAACTAGGGTCAAAAAAGGACTTTAGTGTTTTTTTGCCTGCTTGAGCAATTGTGGAAAAAAATGCAGACATACAGTGAGGAAAATAAGTATTTGAACACCCTGCTATTTTGCAAGTTCTCCCACTTAGAAATCATGGAGGGGTCTGAAATTGTCATCGTAGGTGCATGTCCACTGTGAGAGACATAATCTAAAAAAAAAAATCCAGAAATCACAATATATGATTTTTTAACTATTTATTTGTATGATACAGCTGCAAATAAGTATTTGAACACCTGTCTATCAGCTAGAATTCTGACCCTCAAAGACCTGTTAGTCTGCCTTTAAAATGTCCACCTCCACTCCATTTATTATCCTAAATTAGATGCACCTGTTTGAGGTCGTTAGCTGCATAAAGACACCTGTCCACCCCATACAATCAGTAAGAATCCAACTACTAACATGGCCAAGACCAAAGAGCTGTCCAAAGACACTAGAGACAAAATTGTACACCTCCACAAGGCTGGAAAGGGCTACGGGGAAATTGCCAAGCAGCTTGGTGAAAAAAGGTCCACTGTTGGAGCAATCATTAGAAAATGGAAGAAGCTAAACATGACTGTCAATCTCCCTCGGACTGGGGCTCCATGCAAGATCTCACCTCGTGGGGTCTCAATGATCCTAAGAAAGGTGAGAAATCAGCCCAGAACTACACGGGAGGAGCTGGTCAATGACCTGAAAAGAGCTGGGACCACCGTTTCCAAGGTTACTGTTGGTAATACACTAAGACGTCATGGTTTGAAATCATGCATGGCACGGAAGGTTCCCCTGCTTAAACCAGCACATGTCAAGGCCCGTCTTAAGTTTGCCAATGACCATTTGGATGATCCAGAGGAGTCATGGGAGAAAGTCATGTGGTCAGATGAGACCAAAATAGAACTTTTTGGTCATAATTCCACTAACCGTGTTTGGAGGATGAAGAATGATGAGTACCATCCCAAGAACACCATCCCTACTGTGAAGCATGGGGGTGGTAGCATCATGCTTTGGGGGTGTTTTTCTGCACATGGGACAGGGCGACTGCACTGTATTAAGGAGAGGATGACCGGGGCCATGTATTGCGAGATTTTGGGGAACAACCTCCTTCCCTCAGTTAGAGCATTGAAGATGGGTCGAGGCTGGGTCTTCCAACATGACAATGACCCGAAGCACACAGTCAGGATAACCAAGGAGTGGCTCTGTAAGAAGCATATCAAGGTTCTGGCGTGGCCTAGCCAGTCTCCAGACCTGAACCCAATAGAGAATCTTTGGAGGGAGCTCAAACTCTTCTCAGGTTTCTCAGTGACAGCCCAGAAACCTGACTGATCTAGAGAAGATCTGTGTGGAGGAGTGGGCCAAAATCCCTCCTGCTGTGTGTGCAAACCTGGTGAAAAACTACAGGAACCGTTTGACCTCTGTAATTGCAAACAAAGGCTACTGTACCAAATATTAACATTGATTTTCTCAGGTGTTCAAATACTTATTTGCATCTGTTTCATACAAATAAATAGTTGAAAAAATCATACATTGTGATTTCTGGATTTTCTTTTTTTTTTAGATTGTCTCTCACAGTGGACATGCACCTACGATGACAATTTCAGACCCCTCCATGATTTCTAAGTGGGAGAACTTGCAAAATAGCAGGGTGTTCAAATACTTATTTTCCTCACTGTATCTCATCCATGTAAGATCCTACACTGTGTTAAGCATACTTACATTTATGCAGGCAATTATAATTAGTTGATAAGCTTACACTTAAGTTACCATAAACTATAATTTGACCTATTTTTTTAGATGAAGGCTACAGTATACCTGTCCTCAGGCCTGTGTACTACGAAGCTGTATATTAGGCGTTAACGAGGTCACTTCAGGTTCAACCCAGGGTTTTGTGTACCACGACGGTGGATCACTTGTTACCAGAGGCCTGTACTACGAAGCGAGATTTGGCGTTAACGAACTAACTTCAGGCTCAACCCAGGGTTTTCTGTACTACGAAGGTGGATCACTTGTGATCGGGTTCAATCGCCGTGGTAACTTATGCTGAACGCCTAACCTGGTCGGGAGCAGGTTATGTTGGAGATCAGAGATCAACCGGTGTAAAAGCACCGCCCACTGACCAATCAATACTCGACTGATAACGGCGTCACCGTTCTTAGAAGATCAGCTGGAGCTCGGTTCGCGGAGAGAGAGAGAGGTGCGCTCATAAAAGTTAAAACATTTAGAGACCGACAACCCCGTTAACATTCCCTGATGGGTATTTTTATGAAAGATATAGATTTTCAGCGGAGGGAATTACTTATAGGCTATTTGTTGCCTTCTTTAGCCGTGTGTTGCCAATGCGCACATCGGTTTAAATTATGTTTTTTACGACTTCATTTCCTGCATTCCGATACACTTTTATGCACCAATTTATGGTGAAATACCTCCATTGAGCCTATGTGAAGAAAAAAGCACAGATGACAATTCAAAATATATCAAACATATAATGGAAAGTATGTTGTTACGTGTCATTGGGCATTTTTAAGTGAGTATATGGAAATCCTGGAGCTTACTATTACGTAGACTACACCACTGGATATTGATAAGCTAAACGTTGTGATTTACGCATAACAGCGTCGGCTTTTTTGCCAGCTTTACTTCCTGCGTTTTGCCTGTAAAACCGTGTCTGTGTTCTTCATATTTATGTAGAATTATAGTTTGTTCTTCTTGTTTAAAAGATGCAGCTCTGGTAGATGTTTGCGATTGGTCGTGGTGCGCAAACACCGCCTCTTTTATGTGAACGCGCACGTCTCTAGATTGGAAAAACCTGGGTTGACTGAACTAGTTGATAACCAGCGTCGTGATACAGGTTATGCGGGACCACGGTTGTTAGGTTAGGTGAAGCCGGATCACTGAAAGAAATCCAGGACATGTTGATCTTGATTCGTAGTACAGGCCTCTGGTTAAATCGCCGTGGTGCTGAACATAACCTGCTCGGGAGCAGGTTATGTTGGGGATTAGTGATCAACCGGTGTAAAAGAACCGCCTACAGACCAATCAATACTCGGTTGATAACGGCGTCACTGTTCTTAGAAGATCCGGTGGAGCTCGGTGCGCAGAGAGAGAGAGAGAGAGAGGTGCGCTCATAAAAGTTAAACATTAGAGACCGACAACCCCGTTAACATTACCTGATGGGTATTTTTATATAGATTTTCAGCAGAGGGAATTATGTAGGCTATTTGTCGGCTTCTTGAGCCGTGTGTTGCCAATGCGCACATCGGTTTGAATTATGTTTTTATGTTTTTTATTTGCTCTCACGATCGCTTACCACTGCCAGGGTCGCAACTGAAATAATAGGCTAAAGCAACGGCAGTTTATGGAAAGCACAAGTGTAATTATGGTCAGATCTTGTGCCTGACTGATGGGGAAGTAAGCGCTTGTAAATTACGCAATTACAGTGTCATATTTCCTTCCTGCTTTAGGAAGCAGCGACTGTATTGCGTTTTGCCTGTAAAACCGTGTCTGTGTTCTTCATATTAATGTAGAATTATAGTTTGCTCTTCTTATGTAAAATATGCGGCTCTGGTATGTTTGCGACTGGTCATTGGAGCAAACACCACCTCTTGTATGTGAACGCGCGCGTCGCTGGATTGGGAAACCCTGGGTTGATTAAGTTAGTTGTTAACCACCGTCGTGACACAGGTTATGCGGGACCGTGGTTGTTAGTTTAGGTGAAGCCGGGTAACTGAAATAAATCCAGAGCATGTTGATCTTGATTCGTACAGGCCTCATGAGGACCCTCATTTTAAACAAGCAGTATTTTTGTATGTTTGTAATATGTTTGAAGTCCTACATCCATTTTTTTTTAACATTAAGCTTATTATTCAAGTTTTCTGTAGATTTTTTTTGGTGATTCTTCAGTTTAGTGTATTTTGTCAATGGTAAAAACGGAGCTCAGGGTCCTCACTACAGAAGGCGGGGCGTGTTGACAATTTGGGCTGCGATGATTGGTTTAAAATAACCAGTTTTTCTATGTATCGAGGCTGTCAGCTGGAGGTCTTTTGTTATTAAGGCTAGCCGACATGAGTGATGCCGAGCATGAAGTCCGTCACTTATTAGGGAGCTTTTAGGAGGGGTTCGAGTCACTACAGCTGCCCGAAAAGGTGGGTCCTCATTTGCCGAGTTGCCTACAGCAAAACAAAGACCACGCGGTCAGTGCTGATGGGTTAAGTGCCTTGTTACACAGGAAACAAACTCGGGTTGGTCCTGCTGCGAGACATGTTAAACCGGTGAATTTGAACTGCATATACGAGTTTTAAGCTATCGTTACTTCTCGTTTTGCTTAACAAACTCAAATGATATAGTCTGTTTGTGGTGGTCACTAGCTAACCTGCAGTCCATCGTGCCGTCCTTATTAATTATTAATGCTGGTTTCTACTTTTAGCACGGACCTACTGTAACGGAAACTGCCTTAACAGCATTTTTGACCTTTAATGGGCCATATGAAAGTGGTGGAGAAATAACTGAGCAAAACTGTCCAGGAAATATTGTAGAGTTGTATCCCTTAAAAAAAAAAAAAAACAACTTGTGTATTTCTGTATTGGTAGGCTTAGTAGGGAGGCTGCCCACAAAAGAGGTTTGCACGCTGAACAGGACTTTAGGATGAACTTGGGTCCGAGGAAGCGGAGCAGCGGCGGGGGCAGTAGTCACTCGGAGCCCCAAGACTCCCACTCGGGTGTGGGGAAAGATGCAGAAGGAAGCTCTGGGGTGGCTCTGAAGAAACAGATCGGCCTAGTCAGCGCCTGTGCCATTATAATCGGTAAGTAGGCTACATGTGATTTAAGTGTTAATATATCACCCTCAGCTCCCACAAGTTTTTAAGAAAACACATTTTTTTTCTGCATAATTAATTAATTTCATATAACAGTTGAGTATGTATCATCATGCTTTATTGTTTAAGTATTTGTTGGGCTTAAATAATGGGCTAAAGCTGAATTCAAAATGAGTTTGCCTTCCACTACATACTTTAAACTTAAGAGGCCCCTGGTAACAACAAACAAGTCCAACAGGTTATGGTACTGCATATAGTGTGATAGTGTTTAAATCGGGGCAACAAAATAATCATACATTTAGTTTCACTCGGATTTCATTACAGATATTTTACAGCTTGGTTGTGTCATAAATCCCCAATTTGGACTAATGAGGCCCAATTTTATAGATCCCAGCCACCCAAGTAATATTTTCTCATTTTAAATGCATGTTGAAAGTTTTTTCATGATGTCATGAACCGTCTTCCTTTAAAATGTGTAAAGAAAATGTAGCTGAATCAAGCAGCAATGATTTAAAACAACCATTCACATTGCGCTCTAAAAGGTTAAGCCTTATACTGACTATAATCCCTCCCTGTGATTGCTGGACAGTGTACTCGTACATCTTGCACAGGCTGTTTCATGGTCACTTTCATGTTTCCAGGGAACTGTTCGCTGCCATGAAACCTGCTTTGTCGGCTGCCTACCTCCCATACATGCAGAGAAAAAAAGAAAAATGTCAATAAAAAGCAATTCCACTAATGATAGTGTCCACCATTATAGGGTCTCTATAATGGTGGACACTATCATTAGTGGAATTGCTTTTTATTGACATGGCATTTCCCATCGCCATCTTAAGCATGGTTGGGGTGTGGTTGCTTTATTGACAAGAAGCTGCTAAACCCTGATTTCTGTGGTGGCCTCAGCATGATGTATGGATTTTAATGGATTTAATTTAGGTAAATAAGTGTCATCTGAAGAATAATGTTTTTAAATGTATTTATCGTTAGTCAAATTAATATGATACACATATTTAAAAAGTAAAAGGTAACGTTAACCGAATTTGATCAACAAAAAAAGAGAGAAATAGTAATTTTACAACTTAATCCTTCGAAATGTATGCAATCCTTGTGACTGTCTCTGTTCCTGGACTTGCTGAGTCAGACTTCAAGTGCTGTCTTTTTGTCACTGTTGCATAATTGCTTTTAATCCCAAGCTTAACAGCCCATACATCCAGTAAGTGACAACTGATGCTGATTTGCTATAAATTGTCACTACACATTCAAACTGCACAAAGTGGCAAGGACCTTATTTCCATGAAATCTGGGTAGGCACTGGCCAGTGTCATAGGTGCACTACACTCTTCATCTTTTCCCAGCCACTGTACTTGCCTTCATTTGTTTGTTGGTCCCAAGAGTTGCACAAAAGATATAAACTCATTCTGCCATCTCTTTGGGAAACATGGGATATCTGTTCGGCCAGTCCCAAGTGCAGGATCAGGCTTCTAAAAAAATTCATATTATAGCCCAATGTGAAACAATAATATGAGCCAGTAATGTGTGCCATGCACAGAAAATCCACTGTGGACCAGGGCTAGACTGAGCAGCAGCCCAGGCATGAGGAAACTGAGCCCCAAGAAACCCACACAAAGCCCAAGGTAATTCTGTATTGGATGCAAAACATGAGCACTACAGGAAATGGGGCATCGTGTGACAGGAAGTTGTATCTTTCTTTATAGCCTGAAATCTGTTTCAGTGGCTTTAAGCTTGTTTTCATGCTGTTTGATGAGCATCATATATGCAATGTTATGCTTCTTTATACAGAAGATGAGTGACTTTTTCCATTGCCATGCTATACCATTGGTTAAGAAAAAGCCGTAAAAGTGAGTCAAGTGAGTGAGATACTGAGTTTGCCAGCCTGAGATCCTCAGGCAGGGAGTTCCACAGCTGAGGGGCCCCAGACAGCAAAAAAGCCCGGTCACCTTTTGTTGGCCATTCGAGATCTTGCAACCATTAGTAGCACCCTGCCAGAGGATCTCAAGCAGCGTTCTGGCTCATAGGGAATTCACAGATCACATAAATGGGCAGGAGCCAAACCATTCAAGGCTTTAAAAACTAGCAGTACATTTTCAAACTCAGTTCTAAAACTAACAGGTAACCAGTGCAGGGAAGCAAGGATTGATGTGATGTGGTCACTTCTCTTAGTGCGAGTTAAAAGCCTGGCATCAGCATTTTGTGAATAAAGGGCGGTGCAAAAATTGAGTCTGGAGGAGATAAAAGCACGGATGATCTTTTCTAGTCTGCAGAGAAAAGTAATGACCTGATCTTGGTCAACTGTCTCGCCAAGATCAGGTCATTTATTTCCTGTAAAAATCTAACATTGATATGCCTTAGCATTCAACCCTGTGTCTGATTTTGGTCCTTAATCTGTCTTCTGTATCTATTTTTTTTTCTCTCACTCAGGCAACATCATTGGATCAGGGATTTTTGTGAGTCCAAAGGGGGTCCTGGAGAATGCTAGCTCCGTGGGTGTGGCCATCATTGTGTGGGTTATCACTGGAGTTATCACAGCCATTGGTGCTCTCTGCTATGCAGAGTTAGGCGTGACCATCCCCAAGTCAGGGGGAGACTACTCCTATGTCAAGGACATCTTTGGAGAGTTGGCAGGGTGAGAACAAAATGCTATTTGTCTGATTATCAGATTAAAGCCCCTATGTGTAAAATTTTAAAATCTGATTTAAGTGACTCTGAGTAGAAGTATCAAAAGCCATAGGTGAGCCTCTACACAAATTTGACATGAGGACACTGAGTAAAGTGTTGAAGCAATGCATACTGTACCAAAGTTAACTGGGATTGTCTCATTAGGGGGGGGGAATCAGAAGTCATAATCCTTTTGAAATATGCTAAAATCACATAATGTACATAAAGGGGCTTTAACAAATGTTTGTGGTAACTTGGGTTTATATTTTATAAAGTTGTGTTCCAATTCCATGTAGTTCAAAAAAAGTCCATAGCAAACCTGTTTTAATTAATGAGAACTTGCTGTCAACCCCGTCCCCATCCCTCCTCCTCCACAACCATGCTCACCATATAATTAAATCCTCTCCAATGTATTGTGTTTTGTATTCCCAGCATCCCAGACTGTCACTGACCCAGTTTCACTCATGTCTCTTGTCTTTAACAACAATGCCCCAGTGCATTTTTATAATGCACTTCGCTAATATGCTTAACTTTCTTTTTTCCAATACATTTTGCGGTAACAAGGGCTGGCATGCTCTCACACGGTTGAGATGTTGACTGTGGTGTGTGGTATGTTGCCATGTCTCATTAACCTCCTACCCGTGATGTCTGCAGGTTTCTGCGTCTGTGGATTGCATTGTTGGTTATCTACCCCACTAACCAGGCTGTGATTGCTCTGACTTTTTCAAACTACGTCCTGCAGCCCCTCTTCCCCTCCTGCCTCCCCCCAGAGAGTGGCTTACGCTTGCTGGCTGGTGTCTGCCTGAGTGAGTCATACATTTAAAGTGATGATTAAATGGCTATTGGTTGAGGCTAGTGCATTAACAGATACAGATCATGACTAGAGCTGGGCAATATATCGATAATATATTGATATCGTGATATGAGACTAGATATCGTCTTAGATTTTGTATATCGTAATATCGTAATATGGCATAAGTGTTGTCTTTTCGTTAAAGTGATGTCATTTTCTGAACTTACCAGACTGTTTTAACTGTTCTATTATTTGCCTTTACCCACTTAGTCATTATATCCACATTAATGATGATTATTATTCAAAAATCTCATTGTGTAGATCTTTTATTGAAAGCTCCAATAGTCAACCCTACAATATCGTTGCGGTATCGATATCGAGGTATTTGGTCAAAAATATCGTGATATTTGATTTTCTCCATATCGCCCAGCCCTAATCATGACACTGCATTAAAAGCCCTCTTTGAAGAATCATTTCAGACATGGTAAATGTATTGTATTTTGTCAAAACTCTTCTCAAAGATGCTCAACTCTGTCAAAAGAAGGTGGCAGATTTAATTGTTGGTTAGTGTGTACTAGAGGCAGTGAATGAGGCCGTGCAAAAACTATTTCGCTTGTCAGCAAATGCACACCAAATGCAGCACTCACCAAGAGTACAACCCAGCCTGTAAAACAGTTTTATAATGTCTTCGGTGTCTGGAGGAGCTTTGTCAACTCTGAAAAAATAATTCAAGTTAGATAATTTGAGTAATCTTGGTTTGAGCTTGATGACAAGCTTGGTACAAATTGTGATCAATAAGCCTGCGTTGCAAACTGCAAACTACTGCTGTATTAATAATGCATGAGTTTCATTATGGGCTGTGCAGGAGCTTGAGCCATACTGGTTACTAACATTCAGGATATCCCTGCCTGTGCTGCATTAATGGCTCTTGCGATGGCAATGTCCGTCTGTCTGTCGGCCCACCATCGTGGTCCAGACTGAAATATCTCAAAAATGTTTGTAAATGATTAGGATGATCACATTTACAATGAGTTAGCATGCTAATACGCTAAACTAATAAACTACACAGCACCCCTGTGCCTAAGTACAGCCTTACAACGTTGCTAGCATGGCTGTAGACTCTTGGGAACTTGTGAGTGACAGATTAAACAAGTCATGGAAGAGCAATACTAAATTGCTGGAGTCCACCTTAATATGTACAAGTATTCAAGCAAACCCTGTTTTTTTTTTACCCTGCCTGTTTAAAGTTAAAGTTAAGATTGGTCATACAAATACTTTTTGCAAGTTTTTGCAGGTGTTTTCTTATATTTCTACTGGAGCAGGCTTTTATTTAGGTGAAAAGGGTAAGTCCATAGAGTCGCACTTATGCCATAGCAACGTTTGGACTAGTTTCACATGTCTTCCAAACACATTGTCAGAATACAAATAACTGTCTTGTCACCACCTTGTTCATACAGTAGAAGGTAGTACCCAACCCAAAGTTAGAAATTGCAAAAAAAAATGTGGTTTTAAAATGTTATTTTCGCAACCCATAATCTCCTCCAGTGATTCCCAGTTAGAACCTACTGAATTTTTAAGATGTAACTTTTCTGGACACTAGTTTGTCATACCTCCCTATTTCAACCACAAGACAAGTTTTTCTGTTCAGTGTCACATTTACTGTAGCTCACTACTGCTGGTCCTGAAGATGAGTCATAAAGGTTAATAGGTGTTGTGCCAATTCATTAACTTAGACCAATCTATTAAAATGGGACAAAATGGCTTAAGGCCAAACAAATATTTAACATGGAGGGGAAAAAACTAACTCCCATACGATTTGATGAATGATATGACGGAAGTTAAAGATACTTTTTTTTTAAAATGTGTATTATTTTGTCATTAAGATACATTAACCCCATGATTTTGCAATAATTTAATGTTTATGATGTAAAATAACATTTTTGCATTATACATTTACCTGTTTCTAGTAAATTCTTGCAACATCTAGTACATCTTTTCTTTAATATAGAAAGTGTCAAACATTTAGTGTAATTGATCATTGACTAATTTTTCACAACACACAATGTAGAAGGGCAGTGGGTGAAATTCACTACTCGAGTTGCATGCTTGAGTCAATTTTTCACATTTTTAGATTGCACCATATTATTTGTAGGAACACACTGTATGTCAGTGGAATGGAACAATTGTATTCCTCACATGACAACAGATATCATTTATAACTTTTCTCTTGTTGTCCTGTAGTGTTGTTGACGTGGGTGAACTGCTACAGTGTGCGCTGGGCCACATGCGTCCAAGATGTCTTCACCGCCGGCAAGCTTTTGGCCTTGGGTCTCATCATAGTCATGGGTGTCGTCCAAATATGCAAAGGTATTATTCGCTCTGTGGGTCTCTTTCACACAGTCTACAATTCTGTTACTGTCCATGTCTCTCTCTTAGGGCAGTGTTCCTAATCTTTTTGGCTTTTAGCCTTTTTAAAGTGAAGCGGTGTCAACTGTGTGTTGCATGATGTCTGAGTTGTGAGCAGTTCAAAGAGTGATGTTCCCTTCTCAGAGTGTTCTGAGGTCTGAAGAGGAAAAACTATCCAGTATTTCACAATAAATATGGAACTTTATTTTTATTTCTTGTTAATCACCTCATCCTCCACTTCCCTTGGCCCCTAGTTTGGAAATCACTGTCTTAAAGCTTTAGTGCGTAACTTTTTTATATTAATGAACGTCCGTTAAGTACAAGCCATTGCCAAATGAGTTGCGACAAAGCTAATGAAGCCTATCAGCTCTCTGTATTTCTCACTATGGCTATGTTTAGAAAATGATTAGGGCTGAACGATTTTTGAAAATAATCTAATTGCGATTTTTTCCCCAAATATTGCGATTCGATTATTTTTTTAAGCTCTTAGTCTTCTGTATTATTCAACAAAGAATAATAATATAATAATTTATAGTATGAACACACAATTACACACTAGACAGTTAAATAAGTAAAAATATAGTATATAGTATATATCTACACACACACACACACACACACACACACACACACACACACACACACACACACACACACACACACACACACACACACACGTGTAATTTTTTACAGTGCACAGAGAGGAGCTGCCTCTAGCCCCTCCCCCTCGTGAAGTTGCGTGCTGCCGTGTGCACTTGTTCAGAGTAGTGATGGGCGAATGAAGCCTTGTGAAGCCTCTGAAGCTTCTTCCTGATTGTATCGCAAAATGATCCAAAGCATCAAAAACAACACAGTGACATCTGGTGGTCAGTCAGAAATGACAGCGGCTATGAACTCGACACATTCGAACGAAGCTACAACATGAACATAGGAGAGACAGAATGGACACATGCATATGGCAATATGAACTTGAATTAAATGACATGAACATGACATGACTGAATTAAAAATATAAAGCCTATGTTTGAATATAACATAATATAATAATATAAATTACTGTGATCAGGATTTGAATGTAAGTATGTTTAATTAGGCTAAATATGGATTCAATAAACTGCAGCAACAATTCCATCTTCTACCGCTACGTAGAATTATGTACAGGTGTATGTAAGTAGGCTAATTTCCATTAAAAGGCTAATCAAATAAATTGCAAGCCACACTCATAAACCCCGCGATGTTCCAGTGAATTCTAACGGGCCGTTGGTAAGCACCATAGACTGTATATAAGAATGGACCAACAGATCCCGTTGCTCTGGACGGAGACCAGTGAAGGCCTTTAGAAGCACTTTTCCGGTGAGCACCGAGCGTTACTGCGCAGCCTCCAACTGAGAGAAACAACGTAAATGTGTTGTGAGCAACGTGTCTGAAAGTTGGAAGTCTTCTGGTAGCTGTGCCAAGAGAAATCTCAATAATTCCCAATCTTGCAGAGAAGGAGAGCGTAGGTATATGTAAGGAGATAACATGGACACAGGCTAATTATTGCTAACTAAAATGCTAGTTAACATAAGTAATTAAACTTAAACAGCTAATGTAAGTCCAAACTGCCTGCGAGCTTCTCCTGTACTATACGGTAATTCCTCTACTATGCGACAGTAAGTCGCGTGGTTATGAAGCAATCGTTAGCCTATTTTTACAAAAACGTATACTACGGAGCCATAACGTGAGGTACAAGGTAATGGAGCCTTTTATACATTGTTGTGTTTCTTTAGAAATAAACAATGGACAAATAAAGTCTTTAAACGCTTCAGATGTAAAGTTATTCGCTGTCAAAGTGACGTAAAATGAATGGCAGTCAATGGGGGGGTGATCGCTTTGTAGCATCAAAATGGCGCCATAGGAGATTCGAGCTCTGAAGCGAAGCTTACCCCCTTGGTAAGCACGCAGCGACATGAATCCATGAATCCAGCCAACCCTTCCAGAGTTTCAGTGACGTTCGAAGCTTCGGACGTCATCAGTCACGTGCTTATTTCAATTCGATACAAGCTCCAACACTGCTTCGAACCAGTGTGCTTGGGGGAGTGATACAAGCTTCGGTGCCTCGGTGTCAAACATCCCATCACTAGTTCAGAGAGGCTATCGTTGCGTTAGGTAGTTGCTGGTGTTCTTGCCGTGGGATTAACTGTACTAATAAAACTGTTGAAACGCCGCGGCCACGCTGCTGTGAAAGCTCCCCAAACGTCATTTATCAGTCTGGTTGTTACCCCTCTCAGTGGCAGCTCCTCCACTCATATCTTTATAACGGAGCTAACCGGAGCTAACCGCTAATCAGAGCTAATCGTTGCCAACCGAGCCTTGAGTTCTGTGTGCCTGTATCCATTAACTGCATGTATGGACTCGAGCCCGAATAAAACCCTTCATTTTATTAAAATGGCTGTAAAAGTTTTAAACTACAACTCAGAGTTGTTTGACAGAAATCAGCTCAAGGTACGGCGTAGCGTTAGCGTGCTAGGTGATGCTTTCTCTGCGAAGTGCAGACTGATTTGCTCTTGCGAGTCATGTGACCAAATCGCAGCCTTTGCGATTAGGAAATCGCGTTTTAACATATCGCGATATTATCGCAAATGCAATTAATCGTTCAGCCCTAAAAATGATGTCTGGTGACTTTCGCACGCAGAAACTCAGGTGAAGATAATTACCTCTTCTGAAGAGGTGTGTGTGTGTGTGTGTGTGTGTGCCCTTTATCCAATCTGCTTCACACTTGGTTTTGTGGGTACCCAATGAACTTGGGGTTTGGATTTTGGAGCAATTTGGACAGCATTGGATATTGGACATTAAAAATAAAACTGCTGGTGTAGCACGCAGCAGGCTGTTGACACGCTCTGGACAGCAGCAGGGGTGGGGGAGGTTTTCCCGGCTTGGGCTGTGATTCACTTTTTGCAGCTTCTAACATAACATGATTGCTGGATATACCAAGCAAACTTTTCTTCACTTTCCTGGAGCACGAGCGGATAGCTGACAGGAACATCGCAACTGTTGTGTTGAATAAGTTTGGGGGGAAAAGGCGCTAAGTAACGCTGGCTTTTCCATGTCTATTATTTCGCTAAGAGGAAACTCAATAAAAAGCCATTTGCCAACACTAAATATCAAACAAAAGCCAGACACTATATCATATTAAGTTGTCTGGGAGCTGTACATTCACCACTTTTTTTAAAGATTATTTTTGGGGCATTTTTAGGCCTTTTATTTGACAGGACAGCTGAAGACATGAAAGGGGATAGAGAGGGGAATGACATGCAGCAAAGGGCCGCAGGTCGTAGTCGAAACCGGGCCCTCTGCGTCGAGGAGTAAACCTCTATATATGGGCGCCCGCTCCGGGCACCCTACATTCACCACTTACCAGAGGCAGAACAACCTAATCTTGGAGCTTATTCCTCCACAGTGCTGTGCAATGCAGACTATCTCAGAGCTGACCTGGCAAAGACAGCATTTTCATCAGACTCACCCTGGGTCCGGTTAAAAAAGTGTACTGCTCGTTAACGATAAGACGAGACAACACCGCCATAATTTTAAACGCTGACTGTGGTGATATCAACATGCAGTATCGTTGATGAAAATTTCTCTCTCTCTCTCTCTCTCTCTCTCTCTCTCTCTCTCTCTCTCTCTCTCTCTCTCTCTCTCTCTCTCTCTCTCTCTCTCTCTCTCTCTCTCTCTCTCTCTCTCTCTCTCTGCACACACACAGTCCGTTTATGGTGGTTGATTAACACAGATATGTGCTGATTAGCTCTCATAACGGGCCAGGTGGGTAGCACACCACCATGAGTCCATTAGGCAACTGTCTGATTAGGTACTCCACATTTCATTGTGATATTTAGTGATTAAATTCTGAATCTGCAACGTTCTCTGTCAGGTAAATATAGTAGTACAATGTCTAACTGTAGCGTACACTGTAAGTCAGTAGTAGGCTACACAGTGTAGTTGCATATTAAGTAGTTCAGGGTCCCATGGGATTTGTGATTCCAACGTGATAGAGGGATTACAGTCCCTCATACACTTCATACCACACACACACACACACACACACACACACACACACACACACACACGACTTATAGCCCACTCATATTCCACTTTAACATAGAAGCTGGCGATGCACTCTAGTCAATATCTCTTTTGTCTAGACCTTTATGTGATCTGGTATTACCAGAAAGATGTCTTTGTAGATGAACTTTATAGGTCTCTTAAATCTGACATGTGATTTTTTTTTTTGTTCACAGGTCACTATTACTGGCTGGAGCCAGCACACGCCTTTGAGACCTTCCGCGACTACGGTGTCGGTCAGATAGCTTTGTCCTTCCTACAAGGCTCCTTTGCTTATGGAGGCTGGAACTTCCTCAACTACGTCACAGAGGAGTTGGTTGATCCATACAGGTAACATGCACATTTGCAAGAGCAACAAAAAAGAAAAACATAACCTAATGCATTAAAGGATTAAAAAAAAAAAGGATTTTGTGCTATTAAGATTAAAAAACAAATGGTTGGTGGCCGGGTTAGCTCAGTTGTTAGAGCAGGCTGCGAACCGATCCAGTGAGTGCTGAAGGTCACAGGCCGATGATGCCATCAGGACCACATCATCTGCAAAAAGCAGCGATGAGATCCCCAGCTCACCAAACTGCAACCCCTCTCCACCCCGACTACGCCTCGATATCCTGTCCATAAATACTACAAACAGGATTGGTGACAAAGCGCAGCCCTGGCGGAGGCCAACTCTCACCTGAAACGAGTCCGACTTACTGCCGAGAACCCGGACACAGCTCTCGCTTTGGTCGTACAGAGATTGGATGGCCCTGAGAAGGGACCCCCTCACCCCATACTCCCGCAGCACCTCCCACAGTATCTCCCGGGGGACCCGGTCATACGCCTTCTCCAGATCCACAAAGCACATGTAGACCGGTTGGGCATACACCCAGGCTCCCTCCAGGATCCTTGCGAGAGTAAAGATCTGGTCCGTTGTTCCACGACCAGGACGGAATCCGCATTGTTCCTCTTCAACCTGAGGTTCGACTATCGACCGAACCCTCCTTTCCAGCACCTTGGAGTAGACTTTACCGGGGAGGCTGAGAAGTGTTATACCCCTGTAATTGGCACACACCCTCTGGTCCCCCTTTTTGAAAAGGGGAACCACCACCCCGGTCTGCCACTCCTTAGGCACCGTCCCCGACTTCCACGCAATGTTGAAGAGGCGTGTCAACCAAGACAACCCCTCCACACCCAGAGCTTTAAGCATTTCTGGACGGATCTCATCAATCCCTGGGGCTTTGCCACTGTGGAGTTGTTTAACTACCTCAGCAACTTCCACCAGGGAAATTGACGACAATCCCCCATCATCCTCCAGCTCTGCCTCTACAATAGAGGGCGTATTAGTCGGATTTAGGAGTTCCTCAAAGTGCTCCTTCCACCGCCCTATTACCTCCTCAGTTGAGGTCAACAGCGTCCCATCCTTACTGTACACAGCTTGGATGGTTCCCCGCTTCCCCCTCCTGAGGTGGCGAACGGTTTTCCAGAAGCACCTTGGTGCCGACCGAAAGTCCTTCTCCATGTCTTCTCCGAACTTCTCCCACACCCGCTGCTTTGCCTCTTTCACGGCAGAGGCTGCAGCCCTTCGGTACCTTGCAACTGCCTCCGGAGTCCTCTGGGATAACATATCCCGGAAAGACTCCTTCTTCAGTCGGACGGCTTCCCTGACCACCGGTGTCCACCACGGTGTTCGTGGGTTACTGCCCCTTGAGGCACCTAAGACCCTAAGACCACAGCTCCCCGCCGCAGCTTCAGCAATGGAAACTTTGAACATTGTCCACTCGGGTTCAATGCCCCCAGCCTCCACAGGGATGCACGAAAAGCTACGCCGGAGGTGTGAGTTGAAAGTCTGTCGGACAGGGGCCTCCTCCAGACGTTCCCAATTTACCCGCACTACCCGTTTGGGCTTACCAGGTCTGTCCAGAGCCTTCCCACACCCTCTGACCCAACTCACCACCAGATGGTGATCAGTTGACAGCTCTGCCCCTCTCTTCACCCGAGTGTCCAAAACATACGGCCTCAGATCAGATGAAACGATTATAAAATCGATCATTGACCTTTGGCCTAGGGTGCTCTGGTACCAAGTACACTTATGAGCATCCCTATGTTCGAACATGGTGTTCGTTATAGACAATCCATGACTAGCACAGAAGTCCAACAACAAACAACCACTCTGGTTTAGATCAGGGAGGCCGTTCCTCCCAATCACGCCTCTCCATGTGTCTCCATCATTTCCCACGTGCGCGTTGAAGTCCCCCAGCAGAACTATGGAGTCCCCTACTGGAGCCCCATACAGGTCTCCATTCAAGGTCTCCAAGAAGGCCGAATACTCCGAGCTCTTGTTTGGTGCATACGCACAAACAACAGTCAGAGTTTTCCCCCCCACAACCCGCAGGCGTAGGGAGGCGACCCTCTCGTCCACCGGGGTAAACTCCAATGTAGCGGCGCTCAGGCGGGGGCTTGTGAGTATCCCCACACCCGCCCGGCGCCTCACACCCTGGGCAACTCCGGAGAAGAAAAGAGTCCAACCCCTATCCAGGAGTATGGTTCCAGAACCGAGACTGTGCATAGAGGTAAGCCCCACCAGATCCAACTGGTAGCGCTCCACCTCCCGCACAAGTTCCGGCTCCTTCCCCCACAGAGAGGTGAAGTTCCACGTCCCCAGAGCCAGCGTCTGCTGCCCGGGTCTGGTCCGTCGAGGCCCCTGACCTTCACTGCCACCCATGTGGCACCACAGGTGGTGGGCCCATGGGTTGGAGAGAGAGGTGCCACGTAGCTTTTTCGGGCTGTGCCCGGCCGGGCTCCGTGGCAAACCTGGCCACCAGGCGCTCGCTGACGGGCCCTCCATCTGGGCCTGGCTCCAGACGGGGGCCCCGGGCTTCCTCCGGGCAGGGTCACTCCATCTCTACCTCGTTTTTTCATAGGGTTTTTGAACCATTATTTGTCTGGCCCCTCCCCTGAGACCACTTTGCCTTGGGAGACCCTACCAGGAGCACAAAGCTCCAGACAACACAGCCCTCAGGTTCATAGGGACACACAAACCTCTCCACCACGATAAAGTGATGGTTCCAGGAGAGTATAAGGACGTCTTTACAAAAACAAGAAATTAAACAATGATTAGTTAAGAGCATTGAAGCTGTATCTGATTTTCAGATTGAATTTTGATTGAATTTCCAGAGTTTTTCTAAATCTTGGAAGATGTTTGTGTGATTTACTCACTGAAAAAATACTTTACTTGATATAGGTACCAAATGCATCAAACACACACACTTGTACATACAAATACATGTTTAATATACACTCTGTGGCCACTGTATTAGGTACACCTGTACAATCTAATGTAATCCAAGAGAGGAGGGTTATATCCAATCCATTCAATTAAAAAAGGCAGTAAATAAGATAAATCTGATTTGTTCATAAACCACTTAGAAATCGTATCCCTGTCACCAGTCCATCCATTTACAATTTACAAATTGTTTTGGATTATGTATCCACATGTGTCCACTTGTTGAATCAAAGGTTAGTAACGTTTTTCTATGGTAACCTCAAACTTCAGTCACAGAAATGGTTAATATACCATGACCCACAATCTGGTCTCGCATCCTCCCAGGAATCTACCACGTGCGATCTTCATCTCTATCCCCGTGGTCACCTTCGTTTATGTGTTTGCCAACGTGGCCTACATCACAGCCATGAGCCCGCAGGAGCTGCTGGCCTCCAACGCTGTGGCAGTGGTGAGAAAACAGACCAACAGTAACTTGTAATGTAGACAATGCATGCAGCTAGAAGCGTATTAGTCTTTGTAACCACATTGATCTGACCCATGTTCCTCATTGTAACATAAAGCTTGTACTGCTGAGTCTTGTCGCCCTTTTGCTCTCCATTTTAAAATGTCTTGATTAGTGGCTGTTATTCAAGTATGTGTACTGGTTGTCTCCCCCTCCTCCTCTTCTCTACTAATATTTCTCCCAGACATTTGGAGAGAAATTGCTAGGAGTTATGTCATGGATCATGCCCATCTCTGTGGCGCTCTCCACCTTCGGGGGTGTCAATGGCTCCCTCTTCACGTCGTCGCGGTCAGTTTGCCCCCCCACCCCGCTCTTCTGTCCTCCCTCTCATTACAGCTTTTGCAGTTGCCATGTTTTTTGTTGTTCTAATGCGGATATTTTAGCCCAATACCTGTCAGTAGATGTACATGGAGACACTGTAAGCAGGGTGAAAATGAGAAGCTAAACAGGAATAAAATGCACGAGCAGTGTAAATGCTCATCTCTAGGGCCACAAGCTGGATTTCAGGTTGTAGGGAAAAAGACTGAATAGAAAGCTGCATTCCTCTAGGAACATATTTGGCTCTGGTAAGATGACCCCACTTGACCAATAACACATTCCAAAGTACTGCAGCCATTGTACTCCTGTTTTGGTCCATTTATCCCCCTGTCTCTTCACTGGTGCTTCCATAATCACCTGAACTGTGTGTTTCCTGAGCTCTCAGCTGGCGAGTGCGCACGGTAAGCATGCACCAGCAGGCTCTGCTCTCAGCACTGAACTGTTCCGTCTCTCAGGCTGTTTTTCGCCGGAGCGAGGGAAGGCCATCTCCCACGTCTGCTGGCCATGATTCACGTCACACGCTGCACTCCTATCCCAGCTTTACTGTTTACTGTGAGTCATCTGAGACATCTACTGTTTGTCCTTTTGTGTGCGCTTTGTCCTCACTTTGTGCAGAAATTATGACATTCCCCCCTCTCACCACATTCAGTTAATTTCCACTCTGCTGATGTTGTGCACCAGTGACATTTACACCCTCATAAACTACGTGGGTTTCATCAACTACCTCTTCTATGGGGTCACTGTCGCCGGGCAGATTGTGCTGCGCATCAAAGAGCCCGACCTGCATCGACCTATCAAGGTAAAGACACACACGCATTTTGGTTTGCCACCATTTATACTAACAATCAAGTGCCAGGGCATAGTAGCAACACACACAAGAGTTTCAAACCATTTTGATGCCTGTATATTTTCGATGAATACTACACAATACATAAAGTATACTTAATATGGCTTAGCCTATGCAAGGCTACAGGGCTCAATTTTAGGCCAAACTGTATCTAATTCTGATTCATAACCAACAATCCAATTTCACAAATCTTTTGAAGCAATGGCTCTGCACTGACTACCTCAAGAAAGGTATCGAAAAGGTGTCTTAAATGTATTAATAATTGTTTAATAGATAAAACCACATGTGAATTTTAACTTTTCTCCCTCATCCTCCAGGTGAGCCTGATATGGCCAGTAATCTACCTGCTGTTCTGGGCCTTCCTGCTGGTCTTTTCCCTTTACTCTGAGCCTGTCATCTGTGGTATTGGTCTGGCCATTATGATGTCTGGTGTCCCTGTCTATTTTCTGGGAGTATACTGGGAAAACAAGCCGCAGTGTTGTGATATTGCTATTGGTAAGGCAACATCCTGGTGTCTTAGATAAAAGATGTCAGATCTTGAATTCGAAAATGTTATTTCAACTTTGAGATGCTCGTAAATGTGAGTCTGTCCTATAGACTGTAAAAAATATGTCCACTTCAAAAGTGAATTGTGTGAAGTTTGGTTCAGTATTAAATACATGGGTTAAAAGGTTAAAGTACACAGATGTTCAGTTTTACTACATTTGTCAGCATTAAAGGGGACCCTGCTTCACTTATTGGGAAATTTTAAATACAACGATCCAACTTAAGTATTTTTCAAATAAAAGGAAATATGCTATAGATGTAATTGCATCTCTATAAAGTAGAGGATTGATTTAAAAAGTGAACCCAGTTTGATGGAGAGCATAAAAATAAAATGGTATTTTAATCAGGATACATGCCAACAAGTATATAAGAAATTCCATATGAACCATTAACTCTAATATCAAAATATTTTTCTTTGTCTCTTTCCCAACTATATCAGGTAAAATGACTCATCTGTGCCAAAAGCTCTGTTCGGTGGTCTATCCAGTCATGAAGGAGAACGTGGAGCCCCATGGGCCTCAAAACAAAGATGGAGATGATGATGAGCCCTCAAACGGCTGATTGATGATGTGCATAAAAAAAAAAACACAGACAATGTCTCACACTTTTTTTGGGAGGAAAAGGCACTTGGAGAAAACTCTCAGAAAGATAAGCATACATATTCACTTGTTTTACAACACTTGACTTTCTAGCTCTATTTTTGACTGCCTTAAGGCTGACCACCTGGGAACACATGTTTGGGATGAAATATGTCTTACTCTATGAATTTATGAAACACTGAAATTTTGACATCACATTAGAATTTAAAATGTTGTTCTTTTGTTTTTCTTTTGTGGTTTGCTGTTTGGGTCTGGGAGGTAGTGGAGAATAATTTTAATAAGCATGTTATATATATATTGTTCAAGCTCTGTTTATAATTTCACCTCACTATATTAACACTAAAATGACAATTTTCAGATGGTTTAATGGTTTTTATTCTTATTGGACTCATAACTTTATGTACCCAATTGTATGAATGATTCATTAAAATGTTTCCCTTTTTATTACATACAGGCAGATCTGGCTTTAGAGAATGAAGATTTGCTTTTCCTTGCACTTAGATCTCCAGATCTCTCGGTTGCTGGCGGATTATTATTTTTCCTTTTTAAAAATATGTTCTCTTAATATGAAGCGCTTCCTCTTTTCCTAAGAAGTAGTAAAAAATGAACTGTCCACATGCATGAAGAGAGGTAACACCAAAAAGCAGCTGTATTAATTTTCTTGATTTATTAATCAACAGAAAGCTCATGGTAGAAAATCAAACATTTCCCAAAGTGTGTCTGCAATGCATATTTGGCATATAGTGACCATATACCTAATTTCTAAAGATCTTGCGATTTTCACAGGTATTTGTATCACCTGAATTATGTTTGACACGTTTTGGTCTCTGTTAAATGATGCTGGGATGCCTAGTTTTCTTTATAATGTATTTTACTGTGTTGCATTGTGCTGTATACTGAGGTGGTGGTATTGGTACTGTGCAGAACCTCCTCATTAATGTTTCATCCACCTGTTGGAACACCTGACGTAGAAGGGGCGGAGTCCACGCACAATGAGCGATCAAATTGCGTAAGTCACGGGCGGCTATGACAAGCCTAGCTGGGTCAAGATGTCACTTTGCCCTAAATAAGACAGAAAAATACATTAATGTGCCTTCAAAATAAAAGCCTGAAGCTTTTTGTACCCAAATGTTGCATGAATTGGACATTTTGGATGGATCAGAACTTCTAATTCATGCAGCCTAGGTCACAAATTGAATTGCTTATATTTATATACTGGTAACATTTTGTTCACAACCACCGTAAACAAATATCATTTTCAAATGCAGTGTAAAGGTAATGAAAAGCAGAAAGCCTAGAGCTTTCGGGAGGTTGGGTCTGTGGAAGTCTGGGGCAGCACACTTTGCTAGTTTGGTAATCCAGTCTTTACTCTATTTAGCGATTTGTAGTCTGCAGTCCCCTGTTATCACTATTTAGGGTGAGCAGTACAATTAGACTAGGCCACTACCACTTTAAAGGTATGAGAGGTAATACTTAGGGTATGTAGACTACTTTAAATATGTATATTTCTTATGATATAATATGAGATATTTACAGGATGCAACTTGACCTGGCCATGACAACTGCCAAATAAATGTATCCAAGGTAGTCTTCCAATGTTTTCTACACAAGTACTCTGCTGCTGTCCATCTGCTGATGTAGACCTAGCCTAGAAATCTAGACGCAGCCAGGTGGCTCTGGCTTGTCAGGCTAGATGTAGACCATGAGATGCGGTGAAAGGCCTGAAAAAAGCTAGTCAGCTGACCTTGAGTTTAGACCCTTTTTTTTTTTTTTTTTTAAATCATACCTTGTTAGTTACTGTAAGTAAGTTACTGGAGTAATAAACCCTTTTCCCTGTAGATTTGACTTGTCACAGCAGGTAAAGCACAGGAGTAATTAATGTTATTAGTAACACCTGGGCTTTTTTTTTACTATGACACTTAAATTGTCTGCTGTGAAAAGGCCTTGTAGAGAATTTAAAGCAGGGTTTAGACATTCATGTAGGGTGATTAATAGGAAAGAACATAGTTGAACAATTAAATTCATGAAAAATGTATATAAAATAATAGTCTTGTTTGTATCGAGCCAGACATTTCTCAGGCACGTGGAGTTCTGCTGGAGGAGTTAAATCCATGACCTCAATATTTCTGAAGTCCTAAACATGGCCTTGGCTCGTTTCCAAGTTTCCAAGTAAGCGCATACCAGTGAGGCTGCTACAACAATACACTACAATGCCCTCGAACTTGCATACTTAAATGAAATGTAACCATAATTGTTATTAATTGCACCTGTGCTTTTTTTTGCTCTGACATGTCAAAATGTCACATAGGAAAAAATCATAAGTAACACAAGATGCATTCCTGACGCGTGTAATGATCTCTTCAGCCAATTCCTTTAAATGTTGTCAGATTTTAACCGAAATAAATGTTATCATATTCTAAATGCATTTATGAAGTAGGTTTTATTTTGAAAGGTGTGACAGGAAGTCGTGTGATTATGTGTGGCTCTTTTGACACTACATGGATAGCTACACTATTTGGGTTTCCAGCCAACTAACTGCTGCCGTGTATTGGAGGGGGTTCGGTTGAACCGGTTCACTTTTTAAATACTGGCGACTCTCTGTACAGTGTAGAGGTACGTTGATATTTTGGAGGTTAAACCATTCACATAAACAGACTGCCATGCTAACTTAGCTAGCTCTTTAGCTCGACAGTCTCTCACTGAGCAGGCTTGACAGCATCTACAAGGTTAGCTCTGTTCGGTCACTTGGCTAGCCTGTGCCTCGTTTCACTGACCTACATCATCGACTGGGGGAGTGTCATACTAACTTGAATATATTTAATGCTTGAATGTATTTTTACAACGTAAATGAGTTATATAGAGGTAGGTAATTGACAGCAACTTTCTATTTAGCCAGCTCTAGGAGTAAATGACGCTAGTATGTACAAACAGTATGTCACCAGGAACAGCAGTCAGTTTACCAGACTTGAAACGTAGTTGAAGTAGTTTGAACTATGTATGACATAGACACTTAAGTTGTGTGTTTTAGTGACCGCACAGCTCTTCTAAAGATATAGTTACTAAAGATGTAGTTATTATAACGTTAGTGTGGTAACCGCTTTGTCATTACATTAACGTTACACACACCTGGAAGCTTTTCAGATACAGGAAGTGAAACCAACCACAGTAAAACTCTGCATAGTAAAGTAGTTTGTTCTCTGTTAATATTCTGCTGTTATTTAACATGACACCACATGCACACATACCAACACAAACATCCCATCCACCCACCTACACACACACACACACACACACACACACACACACACACACACACACAGCCATGTCTCCATCAGTGCCCCTGCAGGAGATGATCCGGGCCATCAGGTCAGCGAGGACGCAGTGTGAGGAGCGCGGTGTCATCCAGAGGGAGTGTGCAGCTATCCGGGCACAGTTCAGACAAGCTGACAATGGGGGGCGATCGCACAACCTGGCTAAGCTGCTCTATGTGCACATGTTGGGCTACCCAGCTCACTTTGGTCAGGTGAGGGGATTTTCCTAATGCCTGTCATGGGTTTGCTTGGGTAAAGGGGGTTAGCAGTGTAAGAAACCATCATGCAGCTGGATGATCTGGGTTTAGTTAATCGCTGAATTGTCCTCGTGCAACATAGTGGACCAGTCCCTGTGTCCAACTACTATGTCCTAAGCACTGACACAGACATTATCTGTGCTAAAAATCTGTGCATGATGGAGCTCGAAATACATAGAGCAATGAGACAGCACATTGTTGAATCACATTCTGAATCAAATAAGCCATGATAATATTTGTAATGTTGCTGCTGTGTACTTCTTGCTCTTTCAGACTTTCCGTGTCATTGGACCTATTGTGGTTAACTCCCTCAAGCAAAGTCTGCAGCATTGCAAACCCATGTCAGTAAAACTGGGCCACTGAATCCCTCTCAGCTCCAGGGCTGCTGCTCTGAAGCTTGCCTCCACTTGGAGTGGGCAAAGAGCAGAACATTTACCTCGGGGCATCAGTAGTGTCAGTATCTCAAGTAACTTCACATTTAAAGGAGTTGTTGCTCTTCCTACTAGATGGAGTGTGTTCGGATGATTGCCAGCCCTCGCTACAGCGAGAAGCGTGTGGGATATCTTGGAGCCATGATGCTGCTGGATGAGAAACAGGACGCCAGCTTGCTCATCACTAACTCCATCAAGAAGTAAGGGCAGCCACTTGAACTTGAAATCTGAAATCTCATTTAAAAAGAATTAGTATTTATATTTTCAGTAATACTTTATTTTAACCATATTTAGCATTCATATACAATCAAAGGGGAACTTCACCAATTTTACACATCAAAGTCTGTTTAGAGGTCTTGGGGAGTAGAGTGTGGATCGGGCCACATTTTTCTGCCCGGCCCGCATCCGACAGAGCAGTAACCTAACCCGACCCGTGCCCGACGCAGTTAAAATCTCATTTTTTTCTTATACTAATGACACATGTACGTTTGTTTGTGTGGAAAGCCCGCTTTTATTAAGCAACTATAGGAAGGCATTCGGAAATGTCAATAGATGAGCATCAGCGCACACGGGGCAACAAGCGCACGTTAACACAGGCGTGTACAAGAGGTTCAATCATATTGCGCTGATGTCACCGAGCCCGACCCGAACCTGAACATCATTTCTAAATATCTGTCCGAACCCGGCCCGTCGGGTACTGTTGGGTCCCGTCGGGTCCCGTCGGGCTCGGGTCGGGTATCCATCCTCTATTGGGGAGTACTACTGCATATGTGAAAAAAGTTGTGTACAACTTTAAGTGGCTCCAGAAGGAGTCTGATAAATTGCCTTAAGCAGCGTCAGATGGGGCTGAAGACTACAAGTTTGAAAATGAAAAAAAAATCTGGAGGTGTGGAGTTAGAAAGAATTGAGTGTACAAGACCTTTGTAGCCCGCTCCTCATCTCTGCTAGAGGCTAGAAGCTTGAGGCTACATTAGCAAACAAACTATCTGTGGTTGAGCTGCATTGTGGTTAATGTAGGCGACAGGTTTTGACATGGAGAATAATGAGCAGAATTAAATGGTCATAATTGACGATAGTACACTTTCATGTAAATATAGTTATTGCAGTAGACAAAATAGGGAGCAAAACATCAGAAAAAAGAATCCGACCAAGTCAAATATTGTACAGAGGATGGATATTGTCATGATTTCAGTAACCTAAAATGTTTGCACTCAGATCTCATTTGTGTGTGTTCCCCCCCCCCAGTGACCTTTCTCACAGTAACCAGTATGTGCAGTCTCTGGCTCTGTGCACGCTGGCCTGCATGGGTTCAGCTGAGATGTGCAGAGATCTGGCACCAGAGATTGACAGGCTGCTCCGAGCCTCCAACTCCTACATAAAGAAGAAGGTAGGGACCTCCACAGGTTTCTTTTCCCAGCAGCACTTAGCATTATTAATATTACTACCACTGTAATCATTATATAAAATTAGTTCTGTACTGATTATACCTTATGTAAATACTGTATATATATTTGCTAGTGGTTTATGCTTTAGCTAGCCTTATTTATTGCTGTGTGAAAGATAAATGACGTTTTCCCCCTCTTTAAAAGGCAACCTCCATGAAATGTTGTAACCACTGTTTAATATGTAATAAGAAGCATACATTAAGATTTCATTTATGTTTTTGACTGATGCTCATTTGAAAGGTACTGACTAGTGTTGGGGATAATGTCTTATCCATGTATGCATTCATCCAGTTAAATCTGTCATCTATCATCTCAGTATGATGTAGGATTACCTATCAGCCTATTTGTGATTACACCGATTTTAATGTTTCATCAGCAGTAAAACTATCAACCAACATCCACCCGCTCAGTGTAGTAACGATGTCACAGTGCTGATGATGACTTGCTCCACTGTTCTTCCAGGCTGCTCTGTGCGCTGTTCACATTGTGAGAAAAGTCCATGATCTGGGGGAGCTTTTTGCGCCCGCAGCTCGTTCCCTCCTCGCTGAGAAGAACCACGGTTAGTGGATCTTAATGACTCATACCTTGTAAGCTTGTCTCACAATTACCATTTCCAACTATTCTCTATGGTTACCGCCATTTATCCCCAGGTGTGTTGCATGGTGCTGTGGTGCTCATCATTGAGCTGTGTGAGCGGAATCCAGAAACCCTAGAGCGCTTCAGAAAGGTATGCTGGACACACACACACACACACACACACACACACACACACACACACACACACACACACACACACACATCACACACACACACACACACACACACACACGTCTTGATCTGATGAGTTCAGTATCTCTTCATGTATGCACTCTGCAGTAATGTGTTTGTGTTGTGTATTCCAGACAGTGCCAGATCTGGTTCAGATCATGAAAGGTCTGGTCCTTTCAGGTTATTCTCCAGAACACGATGTGGCAGGAATCAGCGATCCCTTCCTACAGGTTAGTCTGGACTCCAGTCACTTGCGGGACCATATCACAGTATCACATCTCTCTCTAGTTTTGTAACGCCTCCGGGCCGGCGATGGCCACGGCCGGAAGGCATAATGTTTTCGGGTTGTCCGTCCGTCCCATTCTCGTGAACGCGATATCTCAGGAACGCTTTAAAGGGAATATCTTCCGATGATGAAGTGATGACATTTTATACCCAAAAGGTCAAAGGCCAACTTTACTGACATCATAATGTTCTGCAAAAATGCTTTTCTGGCCATTATTCAACACCATAACTTAGGAACAGAAGGGGAGATATTTGGTCGGATACTGAATTGGTGACACTAATCTTCAAACGGTGGTGATTGTATAGATCTTCTGTGCTGCTGGGTTGAGGATGTGTATGAAGCAGCCACGTTTCGACAAAAAAATACACTTTTATACCTTTTTTTTAATTAAATTCCTTCAAAGTATTCACTGCATAGATTATGTAATTAAGTTAAATAGATGCTTTGCTGGCATGGTGCTGGAACCCTGCACTGCATTACATTGAAGTTTAAACAATAACACTTAATTAACATCTCATCTTTTGTAATAAATCAGTAGTATTCTTAATTTTCCTGAATCTGTGAACAATCAACAGACCTTTTGCTCTCCATCTCCATGTGAACCAGGAACTTGTGAGCACTTGAGTCAAAACAAAAGTGACCTGTTCTATCAAAAAATGTCCCTATCCTTCCTTTATGGCTCAGATTCAGTCTTATGTGGGTACAGACTGGTAATAAATTGTTAATGTGTTTCTTACTTTTAGTTCCTTTCTTTCTCACTAACGCACAGATTAATCCTCTCCTCCTATTTTTGGTGATTCTGTGCACCAAAATAACTTGTAGTCCATCTGTTCACTCTCTCCGTTCTCCATCCTCAGGTACGCATCTTGAGGCTGCTGAGAATCCTTGGTCACAACAACGAAGGCGCCAGTGACGCTATGAATGACCTACTAGCTCAGGTCCGATATTTACTTTCACAAAAAAAAAATAGCCATTACATGAAAATTAGTTTTTTGTTATATTTATCTGCTTTGTTCTTTGTCTTGAAGTCAGAATGCAGAAGTTGTCCAGTGCCAAGTATTTTTTGTCTGTGTCAATCCTTTCTTTTTTCCACCATTATGGGTCTTACTGCTAATGCTGACTACCTAGTCACCCAGTTTGTTTTATTCCAAACATACTGGAACATCTAGAGCACATCACATCTTGTGTGCCAGAGGATGTGGAAAGACTTGCCCCAAACTGGGTGTTAAAAACAGCAAATGTACAAGCCTGATGGTAGAGAAGCAAAGATTATTCTTTATACTTAAAATGTCACTTTAGTGTCTGTTACATATAAAGGAATGTATGTTGTTGTATGAGTAATGTACTGATGTGTGTTTGACCTGCCATACAGGTGGCGACCAACACTGACAGCACTAAGACTGTGGGCAACGCCGTGCTGTATGAGACTGTTCTTACCGTGCTAGACATCAAGTCGGAGAGCGGCCTCAGGGTGAGAGACTAGCAGCACTTCTCACTGTGTTTAACCACCTTAACACATAGGGAATAATGTTACCTGATTAATTAATAAATCCACACATGCATCATTCTACTTGTGCCACAGGTTCTGGCTGTGAACATCCTGGGAAGATTTCTCCTGAACAACGACAGGAACATTCGGTTGGTGTTGCTTTCCTTTCCAGCACGCTCTTTCCTCCTCACATTCCTGTTTCTCTTTCCCTTTACATCTCTTCCCCCATCCTTCCTCTCTTATCTCTCAGGGTCATTTTACCTTTTCCATTCCACAAGGCCAACGGCAAACCCGTTGCAGCCAGAGAGAGAAACCTCCCCACAAGCTGTTATCAGTCTGAGCTCACTAATCACTTTCCCTGGAGCCGTTTCTCTAGAGCCACACCGGAAGGTCACTGTCTGTCTGTTAATGCTGATCTCTCAATTTTGGGCCATGTCATTTTTCATAAGGCAGTTTGGAGACCTGTTACATGTTCCTTGGGGTTTTGTTATGCTACTATTTATTTTGGGTTTGTCTCCATAGGGGTTGTGTGGCCAGGCTTGCCCGTCTGGTTTTTACCTGCAGGGCCCCTGATTCTCTCTGTGGCTGTTTGACAGTAATAGGACTGGTTTATTCCTGCGAGACCTGCCTGGATAGATAACATCTCTCCTGTGCATACATAAATACTTGAACAGTCCATGAGACATGGAAAGACGAATTATTTATATTGCCCAGTTGAGAAAGTAAAGTTTATACAGCCCTGTCAATATTCTTGATTGCTAGCTTGATGGTTAGAATTTTATTTTTTTTACTATTTATTTGTTTAATATATTCTGCTACACTACATATTCAGAATCTAACTGACTGCAGTGTAAACCTCAGTCAATTCAGCTCACTCACAGCGCTTCATCATAATGCAGTATGTACTTTAAAAAAGGACATCTTTGTTTTTGGCTGTTCTGTATGCGTGTCCAGGTACATTGCCATGACATCTCTTCAAAAGATTGTTGGGACAGACCACAATGCAGTGCAACGCCACAGAGGAACCATAGTGGACTGCCTGAAGGACCAGGACGCTTCTGTCAAGCGGTAACTTTCACCTCTTCTCCGCTTGTCAGGCACAGCTGGTATTCCACAGATGTTCAGTACACTGTTATGCTTTTTCAATATCATCCCCTTATGTGAGTTTTGAGAGAGTCTACTGACATGATTTGATTAAAAAAAATTCTAAATATTCAGGGATCAGTTCATTTTGAAATAGAAATGAATCCTCCTAAATGTAGGAAACCTCTCAAAGTATGATAATCAAACTTTAAAACTGATGTTGCTCCAAGTCTGTTTCTCTTCACTGATCTCGTTCTCTGCTGGAGTGTATAATATGTGTATAAATATATAGGGCGCTCGCATACAAGTAAAACTTTTGACCTCCCTGCCGCAGACCACGATGGCACAGTTGCCGTTGTGTTTAGATTCAAAACAATGGAGGCGTCTCGGCAAGCTCTTGCTGTCTGAAAGCACCTTAATGTATATACAGAATTACTAACATTAATCCCCTTTGGCCAACTCTCCAGCCGCGCGTTGGAGCTCTCCTTGGCGCTGGTGTCAGCCTCCAACGTCCGCTCCATGATGAAGGAGCTGCTCCTCTTCCTCTCCTCCTGCCCCGCTGAGCTGAAGGCTCATGCTGCCAGCGGCATATTCAACGCCGCAGAGAGGTGAGTCACACACTGCAGACACGTAAATGTGCACATACGTACATGATTGTATTACACGTAAAGTATCTATGCATGTATGAACACATACTATACATTTGTGTGCATGTTAATACATTTAATGTGATGCAGCTGTTTAGGCTGTAAGAAAAAAAGTCTCTGTGCTTATATATATGTGGCTGCATGTCTCATGTCTCATGTCTGTCTGTCTCCACTCTCAGTGACACCCGTCTCTTTTAGTTGACGATGAATAGCCTTCTCTGTTTCTAATGTACACCCTCTACCTTATAATGAACTTATTTTTGTGGATGGATTAGTGTGTGTGTCTGTGTGTCTGTCTGACTCACCCGCAAGCACCACTGAGTGTGTGTGTCTCTGTCTCTGTCAGGTATGCACCCTCCCAGCGCTGGCACATTGACACCATCCTGCATGTCCTCACCACGGTAAATACAGACTGAGCCACTCACCCTGCGTCCTCTTACGTGACTTTCTCTCACTCACAACTCTTTTTAAGTTGTCTACTGCCATCAATAATGCACTATGCCTTAGTGTAGATGCCAGCGGCCACATGTGTGAAGGCTGTGTATGCATTAAGACACTAAATGTGCCTTTTTATAAACAAAACATTTGACAAGAGAAAGTGTGTTTGTCAAACTTTCATACATTTAGCCCCAGTTCTTGAATAGGCCATTTATCCTGGACTGATGTTTTCCATTTGTTACAACCCTATCTTTCAAAATGTGTGCCCCAGTTTGGAAACGGAATAAATTAAATCCACATGATTGGTGTAAAATTCGTGCTTACCTAATCCTTTGCACTGTTCTCTCAAAAGGATGGGGTGTACAGAAAAGGAGGTGTGAAGCAAGTGTATAAAAAAGGGTAATGGTAGAGATGTGGCATGAATTAAAGATTAAATACATATCTGTAAATGTCCTTTTATAATGTATACTATATGAACTGTGAAGGAAGCGTCCCCCAAGTGAGGTCATTGTGTCTGAGTGGAAATGTGTGTCGACCGAAATACTTGGGCCAGCTGTCTAGCTAATGGAGTTCGGTGTGCGTGTGTTTTTACTCTGATTTCCACTCTGCCAGGCGGGGGGTGACGTGAGAGATGAGACGGTGCCCAACTTGATCCAGCTCATCACCAACGCCTCAGAGCTGCACTGTTACACCGTCCACAAGCTCTACCGAGCCCTGCTTACAGACATCTCTCAGGTGAGTGTGAGTAACCAGTCTGAGATCAGATTTGTAACTTAAATCAAATATTTCACAGTTAAGCCACGCTGACACAAGTGATGCTCATAATGTTTGCATACTATATATCAGAGAGAAAAATCATGTAATTTGGATTGAGGATCATTTTTGCAGCACAACATAATGTGCAAAGTTCCCGAGAAGTTCATTAAAAGAAAAGCCTAAGTCTTGAACCAAACAGTACTTTGGTTCCATGGCAATGAGAATGATGCAACTATGTTTATTTTGGGAACCAAGTCAGATGAGCAGTCATGCACTCATCTGCAGCGTGGTGCAGTTTCCCATCTTCCGCCACATTAACTTCTAGTGAATTCAGTAGCTCTGATGTTTAAAATTGCTCCCAAAAACTGTCCTAAAAACTCCTGCAGTATTACTCTATGATTATATTTTACTGTGGGTGTATTGTGCATACTATTTATGTGAGTGTAACTAGAGCCAGACCGAACACACACTATGATTTTTTGTTGTTGCTGTTGTTTTTGTTCAAAGGACTTTAAGTTTCATATCTTAAGTTTGTATTTTTATACATTTTATTTATCAGAACTTTAATATATGTTGATGTTCCTCTGTTCTGTTGTGACAATAAAACAAACAAGTGTATTTTTAAACTGCATCATCATATTATTTTAGTGAGGACTCATAAATAACTACAAATAACTAATGTTAGGGAAATCTGTTTTATGTTTTGTTACGTGTTTCTGGATTATTTTATTTTTTTAAATACATATCGGCCGATATATATTGGAATATCGGATTTTTAAATCACCAAATATTTGTATCGATATCGGCCTTAAAAATCCTTTATCGGTCGGGCTCTAAGTGTAACATTTGTGCGTGCAGCAATCCTTGGTGCAGGTGGCGTGCTGGTGTATAGGAGAGTATGGAGACCTGCTGCTGAGAGGAGAGTGTCAGGAGACAGAGGCTGTTCAGGTACACGCAGCACAAACACAGTTTTATAGTATGATACAAATAAATATTAGTAGTAGTGATTCAACCTATTGCTAGATCATGAAAATGAAGAGAAGAAGCCAAAATGTGCCATGTTTATCCCTAGTTTCATTATTATAAAATAAGATGTCAGCTTTCAGACCCTGTATTGACACATCTCTCAATCAGGTCACCGAGGACGACGTCCTGGACGCCTTGGAAACGGTTCTGCAGTCCCACATGTCGTCCCCGGCAACCAGAGGCTTTGCTCTGACTGCCACCATGAAACTGAGCACCCGCATCACTGATAATGTGGAGTAAGAAACACTTCTTCTCACTCACAGCAAACAGCAGATAGTTAAAGCACAGCAACAGCACACTGCGGCTAGTATACATTTATTTGTCTCAAAAGAGTGCAGTACGGTCATGGTCAAAATGGTCCGTTGGTCACAACCAGTTAATGGTTACTTTGTCATGTGTTGAGAAAACAAACTGTCTGGCCATTTATTGAGGAACAAAACCCCCCGAACACTGTCCAACTACATTTGAGTGTGATAATAACATTGCAACACATTTCAGTGAAGGGTAATGCTAATGAAAAAAAAGCTAATGAAAAAAACAACAGTACCATAAGAATTAGCATTTTGATACGTTGAGTTGTATCACATAAAAAGCGCGTTATCAATGTTGGCACAGCTGTTCTGGTCGCTAATAGACTTTGATAGAGGTTAGGAAATTTAAACGTAGTACGTTTAAGCTTAGGACAGGTTTATACGACAAAGAATTTAAAGGCTCTAAGATACAATTACACGGGGTTGTTTAGAAATGACTCCTGATTCAGACAATTTCTGAATAGTTGCAGTAGTTTCTCAGCGGTCCCCTAACTGCTTGTCTTTCTCTTCATCACTTCACCACTGCCAGTCGCATCAGAAGCATCGTCAGCATCTATGGCAGCTGTATAGACGTTGAGCTCCAGCAGAGGGCAGTTGAATACAATGCCCTGTTCAAAAAATATGACCACATGAGGTACGCAACAGCACGATGAAGTCCACTTTTCATGTTTTTCACGCAATATAATATGTTTCCGTTTTTAGAGCTATTTTTCGTCTATATTGTTTTTACAGCGGATTTATATAATTGATAGTAGAAGCAAATTGTTTTCTTTTCTGACTGTAAAGAGTTGAGATGTTCCGTCTCTCTGCAGGGCAGCAGTGCTGGAGAGGATGCCTGTGATTGAAAAGAACTCCCCGGGTCATACCAACGGAGAGTCAGCGGGGGAGGCCATTAAGGACATCCAACCAGCCAAAATCAAGCAGGGAGAGCCACTGCTGCCCCCGCAACCTGCTAACCAGGTACATTACATTGACACAGATGCATGATATACGACAGCTGGTTAGTCAAGACTGGACTTATGACCTCTGTCTAGATTTGCCAATTCAATTTCTCTGTATCTGATGTCCTTTTTGTTTGATGACCTGTTGATTTTCAAGATTTTACTGATAACTATTCAAGCATCAGCTCTAAGCTGTCTAATGACTGTGGAACATTATGAACCAGTGTGTCAGCACATTTCCTAAGTCTAGTCTTACAAAAGTAACTGCGCTGTTGACACCACAAATACCTGCCTCGGGCTAATATCTGTTTATATGTGATCTAAATATTTAAGTGTTACATTATCATACCCTCTGTTATGGGCTGTCCATAATAAATAGTGGTCTCTCATTTGCAGAGGGACACTAGGTATATGTCAGTACTTCATTTTGCTAGCCTCATGTTTTATTTGATTTGCTTTTATGCAAATCAAACTGGAAAGAAGCCCAGCTAACCTGTTAAGCAACAATATTCTGTTGAAATACACAAATAGCAAATACAGAGGTCTACAAAGTTGATAACTGTGTCCTCTACAGTTGTAGACTTTTGACTTAATGGCATATAAGTTTCATGTTACTAGCTAATTATTGGTGACTTCTGTTTATCTTGTTTCATGAAAATGTTTGTTCAAATAACATTCACACAGCCTTACTGTCCTTAGAAGCATTTGCTTAGAATATGCAGAGCAATGTGTTCTGTTCAGGTTAAGGGTCAACAGGTGCCACTCTGTTCTGACCTGGTTTTAACGTCTGTCCTGAGTGATCGGATCACAAGTGGACAGCTCTAGGTGCGTGTGTTTTCACCTGTCTCCAAATGTGTCCTCAGTGACTTATGTCACTGAGTCACTTATGATTGAATGTCACTTCCCCGCTCCATATGCAAATAAACGCGTGCATCCTTTCTGTTTGCATATAGGCTGGTTGTGTGAGTGTGTGTAAATATCAGTTGTTACTTTCACATTTAAATCAAGTGAAAAAAGAAAAAGCGCTGCCCATAGTCTGTCTGTGTGCCGACCATAGACTGTAGCCTATATAAAAGGGATGCCAACGTAAGGAGATCTACTGAGTTGAGTAGGCGGTCTTTAATGTGGACACAGGACACAATCCCGTTCTCACTGCTTTTAGAATGTGGACACATGCAACGGCTCAAACCACCTTCAAATGTGGTTTTTGCGATCCGATTTAAATGCGTCCTAAGAGAGTTTTCACCTGTAAGTAGCGCTGTCCACTTGTGATCCGATCACTCAGGATGGATGTTAATGCCAGTTGAAAACGCAGTCTGTTTCCTCCTCCTGTCTGTGGCTTTCCTCAGGTGTGTGATCTCTTGGACCTGCTGGGAGGCTCTGAGGAGACTCTGCAGCCCAGCCCAGCAGTAGGCGCTCCAGCACCGGGCCTGCTCATCAACACAGCCAGCACTGCTGGAGGAGACCTCCTGGATCTGCTAGGAGTGTTAGAGCCTGCACCCCTCGCACCAGGTGTGACCCTCAGACACACACACACACACACACACACACACACACACACACACACACACACACACACACACACACCACAAGTTTAGACTGAAAGAAAGAGGAACTGATTTTGGACATGAAACTAGAGAATGCAAAATTTACGGGACTGAATCTTGTGTTCACTGTTCTGAATCAGGCCATCAGATAATCCCTTTTGTTTTGCTCAATATTAGTTTTAAATGCACTAATGCACTATGTTATTATATCTGTTCTCCATAGCTCCTACAGTGCCAGTGTATGAGAAAGACGGTGTGACTTTGACACTAAGTTGTGAGAAACAGTCCGACACGGGCCTGACAGTCACACTAACGGCCTCCAACTCCACTGACTCAGACATCAGCAGCTTCACCCTGCAGGCCGCAGTGCCCAAGGTCTGTCTCACCACCTGTGGATAAAACACCCTGTCCCTCACAAGCTCACTAAGCAAGCGTTCTCTGTCGACGTAGATTTCTGGGCTGCCAAGGTTCACCAGAAAATCCAGCAGCTTGTGGCAGAATATACATATTTTGTACACAATTTCTGTATACTTTGTTATGCCTACTGTCTCTCTTCATTTGACCAGTCACTGTTGCTTGCAGGGTGTAGGTTTGAGACCCTGTCATGTTCTCAGTGGTAGTATTCTGTGCAGTAAATGGACCTGAAAAAACATGCATGTCCCCCCCCCCCCCCCCCTTTCACGCAGAGTGTCCAGTTACACATGAAGGCTCCCAGTGGGGACTCTCTTCCTGCAAGAGGCACAGCTAAGGTGACCCAGGTGGTAGTCCTTAACAATCCAAACAAGGTGGGTTTGACACATACACACACAAACATACACACACACGCACACATGGTCAGGTCAATCCGAAGTGTGACCCATCCCTCTTTTATATCAAGCTTTATCTATCTTTAGCAGGGCCATTTCTAGCTGCATCACACTATATAAAATCCTTCCTCCTCCAGGTGAACCTGAAGATGAGGGTCCGCATATCTTACACCAGCCAAGGATCAGCCTTTCAGGATACAGTCCAGATCGACTCCTTCCCTGGACTCGATGCTGCCGGCCAGTGACGGCAGCCATTAGGTCCATCGGGACTATGACAACAGTCTGTGGATGAGTCAGCAGGCATCGCCCCTCACTGACGGAAGGTTTTTTTTTTTTTCTGTGCTGTCACACCCTGTATACTACCGTCAAAGCTGCGGTTTCTGAAATTCCTGATGTTTCTGGTGTTTTAACAGCTGAAGAACCTCGTGAACTTGCATAGTTTCCCCCTCTGGAATCCAAGTGTAAATGTGACTGATGGCATTATTTAACGTGGCACAAGCTTTGGAAAATGCCCTTATATTATGGAAATACTAAAATATCAGTCGTTATGGGATTTTTGCAATGACAACTCTCCGTAGAAACTTTTTTTTTTTTTTTAAAGCTACTTGTTTCACTCCATAAATATGTACTTTCATGTGGCTCCTGTCAGTCAGTACGTGCCACTAGATCAATTGTCCTCACATAGCACTCTTGTACTCCCTTTCAAGTGACTTCCTTTATGAACTATTTGCCTTTACCATCTTCGTCTTTGTTGAAAAGCAGCTAAACGCTAATGACCCACTACTATTATTATAAAATGCTCCTATCCAGTACACTTGATTTTACTGGGAAACACAAGGACATACGTGAGCTTGAAGGGTGTAGGATTTTAAACCCAACCTTATTCTGGTTTCACACCGTTGCAACCACCTACCTGCATCAGTGTATCCCAAAAAAGCAAAGCATTTTTAAAAGCTGTTCCTTAGCCCGGTGGTTACCGCCAAAAGTTCAGCGCGGTGACCTCTGGGCAACCGAGCAGAATCTGTGCATGGTCACGTGGGCGGCAACCACTTCCTACCCCTACCACCGTGATCAAAACCGCTTCGTCATTGAAATGACTGGAGGCAACGGGTTACCGTGGGCAGTGTTAAAGCCCCTTTACGTGTTGCATATTTTTCAGCTGAACAGCTCAGAGTATCCTGCTAATTATCCTGTGCCTTTCATCCTCTCAAGAACTGAGGTTTTCCCATGTACAAAAACAATTATATTTGGTTTTGGAGGCCAATAAATGGTTTTAAATGTAAGCGGTGGTCATTTAAACATGTTTTTATCATTCCCATTTAAGCATGCTTTTCCTGACTAGTACCTCCTATTCTATTGTTTACAGAGGCTCCAGAGTTACTTTATTTTCAGAAGACTGTGTATAGTGATACAAGAAGAATGGGCATGACACTGTCTACAAGATCTATACTCAGCAAAAAAAAGAAATGTCCTGTCACTTTCAACTGCTTTTATATTTTAAGGAAACTTAACATATGCAAATATTTGTATGACCATTAAAAGATTTAACAACTAAGACATTAACTGAACAATTTTCACGGACGTGTGACTAACAGAAATGGAATAATGTGTCCCTGAACAAAGGGGGGGGGGGGGGTAAATCAAAAGTAGCCCTCAGTATCTGGTGTGGCCACCAGCTGCATTAAGTACAGCAGTGCATCTCCTCCTCATGTACTGCACCAGACTGGCCAGTTATTGCGGTTAATGTTGCCATCCTGTGTGGTCGGGTTAGCTCATTGGGTAGAGCAAGCACACATATACTTGGCGGTTTATGCCTCGACGCAGAGGTCCAGAGTTTGAATCCGACCTGTGACGATTTCCTGCATGTCTTCCCCTCTCTCTCTCCTTTCTCACCTAGCTGTCCTGTCAAATAAAAGGCAGAGAAGCCCAAAAAATAATCTTTAAAAAAAAATGTTGCCATCCTGTACCTGTCCCGCAGGTGATATTCGGATGTACCGATCGTATGCAGGTGTTACACGTGGTCTGCCACTGCGAGGACGATCAGCTGTGCTTCCTGTCTCCCTGTAGCACTGTCTTAGGCGTCTCACAGTAGGGACATTGCAATGTATTGCCCTGGCCACATCAACTCATGCCTCCTTGCACCATGCCTAAGGCACGTTCACGCCGATTAGCAGAGACCCTGGTGTTCAGTCAGTAGAAAGGTCTCTTTACTTTCCTTATAACTGACCTACTGCCTGCAAGCTGTTGCTGTCTTTTTGACCATTCAAGGCGCATGTTCATTAATTGTTTATGGTTCATTGAACAAGCATGGAAAACATTGTTTAAACCCTTTAAAATGAAGATCTCTAAAGTTATTTGGATTTTTACAGAAGTATCTTTAAACTAGTGTCCTGAAAATGGGGCGTTTTTTTTTTTGCTGAGTTTATATTTCAGATTTTAAGTATACTGTGTGAGCACAATTAACTTCTCTGATACAACCCTTTGTTGTAGGACAAAACAGTGGGCTATAAAGACAGATGAAGCCAGTGTATCTCCTCAGTAATTTGATGACTCATCTCATAAGCCTCCATTTAAAAACACTTTAGATACTGGATGTCAGCAATGGTGCTCTAAATGGATTTCAGTGCAATCTCTTACCAGACTGTTTCAGATCACTACCTTAACTAAGCTGTAAAGAAAAGACCAGGATGAGTATTCTGTCGTAAATTGTCTTTAAATCTTCCGTTTCATGTCATTTTCTAATAAAAATCAGTTTATAGAATCGTCAGCAGGGACTTGTCTTAGTGTCTGTGTGTGTATTAGAGGAAGACTCTTAAAATCAACTTCAGCATTTATTCACAAGCAAAAAGAACACTGTTTTCAAACTGTCTTTTGTACTGCATGGGTGCCTGCATCAACTGGTCAAACTCAGAAAGCCAATGTGGGTTTACAAAAAACATTTACAAAGGAATTAGAATGTCCTTTTTTCTCGTTATTGCTGTTGGTTGATTTTTTTTTTTTTTTTTTTTTTTGCGTCTGCCCAGGAGCGTGGGATTTCAGATCTCTGTGCTGAAACATGGTTAGATGGTGACGGACACCTAAAGCATTGGCACTCGCTGGCCCCGTGACAAAAGCAACTCATGACAAGGAGGAGAGGTGTATGCAGGGCCTGTGGAGCGTTAAGCCGCCTCTTAGCGCCAACACAAGATGGAGCACTGAGCCTCCCTGGATCTTGTAGTCTGCCGCTGTCTTCTCATCATTCCTGGGAGCAAAAACAACAGGAGAGAGCACAAGATGGTTTAGAGAAGACTTAAAGAGCATCTCACAGTGACTACAGAGCAAGATTAGTTCATGTTGGAGGAACTCACATCTGTTTTCCACTGTAGATGAGTCTCTGTTGCTGCGGGGGGATCCCTTCCTTCTCTTCCACCCTCTCTTTTATTCGCTCCACCTTCATTTACACAAACAATACATTTAGAAATTATACGGTGCCTTGAGAGTCAACAGAATACAAGTTAGTGTGTTGTTATTTCTATCTTATATTTCACCTTGTCTGTGGGCTCAATGTCGATCTCGATTTCTTTTCCAGTGAGAGTCTGAAACATAATGTCAACATGATCACATCAACACCAGCTTTGGTTTCTGAAATTACACATACAGCCTGAAACTACTGTTCAATCAACAAGGCAGAATTCACACGGAGGGGAAAAAAAAACTGTCCTTTTTCACAGAGGTTTGCCCGATTTACACCAAATGATGTGACCCGTTACATTTTCAGCTGTATTGTCAATGCAAATGTTTTTACCATGGCCACACATTGTATTTCCAAGGATGTAAAACAGACAACACCTGCAAATCTTTACAATGGAGAAGCTAGATCCAGAGAATGTGTGGCATTTCGCCTAATAAAAAAAAACCCAAATTACTGACTCATTATTTTTCTGTTGATCAACCAGCAGATGAAAATGTATCGTTCCAGCCATAGTATCATCCTGTAGTGGTCTACTATGCTCTATTTTGACGGAATCCTAAGGGTCCCACATTTTGTTGTAACACCGGCCAAGGAATTGGCTAACCTGTTTGGTGATGCGTTTAAGTTAGCAAGCTATCAAATAACATAGCTACTGAATGGCGACAAGCGTTACCCAAAGAGCAGCATGTGGATAGCTAGTTGGTAGCCCCACTTAATATTGAGCCAAAAACCAAGCAGACATTTAACCTGGTTTAGCATAGAATGAGATACGTGTACGTTAGATTATAATAAATTACTGCTCCCGGCCGAAAAATAAATCAGCGAACCGGGTCAGTTGTGTTAGCGGGCTAACGTTAACCCAACAACAGCGACGAGGCAGCGAAGAAGTGTAAGCGTAAATAAAACAATTGTATTACCTTAACTTTGATCAGCATCTTGAATAAACAATGTACAACAACTCGAAAGTGTATGAACTGTTAACCGACCAAAACACTTGATATACTTGCAAATTACAACCTCTTTCTCTGTCAGACTTGAAGCTACTTCCTGTGTACAACGCTAAACGCTCCGGACGTGATGGCGTTAAATCACACAGAAAAGTGGTTCCGCTCTGATTAAAAAAAAAAAAAAAAAGCCATTTCGAAACTCACAGCAGCTTTTACATGGGCAGCAATATTTACTTTTTTTTTTTTTTTTTTTTTTTTACACGCTTTAGAAATATTTCATTACAAGTATTACATTAATGGATCATTATTACCAGGGTTCAAAATTAACCTTTTGGTCGAATTGGTTGAACACCCTGTTGTGTGGACAAGCGCTCTGCCACGAGTTTACAGAGCTCTCTGCTGATCAGAATCAGAATCAGAAAGGGCTTTATTGCCAAGTACGTTGCACATACGAGGAATTTGTCATGGTGTTGTTGGAGCATGTCACACATACAAATATAAGAAGGATAAAAAGATATAAACAATATAAGTATAAACATATACACACAGTAAATAGTAAAATAAGTTAAACAGTAGTGAAAAGGGACGCTACAGCAGAGTAGGTACAGTGGCATGAGGAGCCAGAGGTGGGGTGTGGAGAGAGTCAGGATGGATTCCGAGCCTTGTTTAGAAGGCTAGTGGCGGAGGGGAAAAAACTGTTTATGTGGCGTGAGGTTTTGGTCCTAATGGACCTCATCCTCCTGCCAGAGGGGAGTGGCTCAAAGAGCTTGTGTCCGGGGTGGGAGGGGTCAGCCACAATCTTTCCAGCACGCTTCAGAGTCCTGGTGGCGTATAGGTCCTGGAGCGGGGGCAGATTGCAGCCAATCACCTTCTCAGCTGACCGAATGACACGCTGCAGCCTGCCCTTGTCCTTGGCAGTGGCAGCAGCGTACCAGATGGTGATGGAGGATGTGAGGATGGACTCAATGATGGCTGTGTAAAAGTGCACCATCATTGTCTTTGGCAGGTTGAATTTCTTCAGCTGCCGCAGGAAGTACATCCTCTGTTGTGCTTTCTTGACGAGGGAGCTGATGTTCAGCTCCCACTTGAGGTCCTGGGAGATGGTAGTTCCCAGGAAGCGGAAAGACTCCACAGTGTTAATTGTGGAGCCACAGAGGGTGATGGGGGCAGGTGAGGCTGGGTTCTTTCTGAAGTCCACAACCATCTCCACTGTCTTTAGAGCGTTGAGCTCTAGATTGTTTTGCTTGCACCAGGTCACCAGGTGCTCAGCCTCCCACCTGTAGGCGGACTCGTCTCCATCAGAGATGAGTCCGATGAGGGAGGTGTCGTCCGCAAACTTCAGAAGCTTGACGGACTGGTGACTGGAGGTGCAGCTGTTGGTGTACAGGGAGAAGAGCAGAGGAGAAAGAACGCAGCCCTGGGGGGATCCGGTGCTGATGGTCTGTGAGTCGGAGACGTGTTTCCCCAGCTTCACATGCTGCTTCCTGTCAGACAGGAAGTCAGTGATCCACCTGCAGGTGGAGTCAGGCACACCAAGCTGGGAGAGTTTCTGCTGAAGCAGAGCCGGGATGATGGTATTGAAGGCAGAGCTGAAGTCCACAAACAGGATCCTGGCGTAGGTTCCTGCGGAGTCCAGGTGCCGGAGGATGTAGTGGAGGGCCAGGTTGACTGCATCAACTACAGACCTATTGGCTCTGTAGGCAAACTGCAGGGGGTCCAGGAGGGGGTCGGTGAGGTCTTTGAGGTGTGAAAGCACAAGGCGCTCAAAGGACTTCATAACCACAGAGGTCAGGGCGACGGGTCTGAAGTCATTAAGTCCTGTGGTCCTTGGCTTCTTGGGGACAGGGATTATGGTTGAGGTCTTGAAGCAGGCTGGCACGTGACATGTCTCCAGTGAGGTGTTAAAAATGTCTGTGAACACTGGAGACAGCTGGTCAGCGCAGTGCTTCAAGCTGGATGGGGAGACAGCATCCGGTCCAGCAGCTTTCCTGGGATTCTGTCTCCTGAACAGTCTGTTGACGTCCCTCTCGTGAATGGAGAGAGTCGTCACTGAGGTGGGAGGGGGGGGTGGAGGGGACCTTTAAGGAGGGCATTGGGGGGGGGGCCCAGGACCCTGCTGAGGTGGGCGAGGTGGAGGTGATGCACAGTGGCTGTAGCTGTAGGGAGGTGTCGTGGGGGATGGTGTCAGGACTGTCCTTTTGTCTTTCAAATCGACAGTAGAACTCGTTCAGGTCATTGGCTAGGTGTCGGTCATTGAAGGAGTGGGGGGTTTTAGGCTTGAAGTTGGTGATCTGCCTAAGTCCTTTCCAGACAGTCGCAGAGTCATTAGCTGAGAAATGGCGTTGGAGCTTCTCAGAGTACCGATGTTTAGCCTCCTTCACTGCCTTGCTAAATTTGTACTTTGACTCTTTAAATCTGTCTTTGTCCCCACTCCTGAACGCCTCTTCCTTAGCCAGCCTTAACCTTCTGAGTTTGGCTGTGAACCAGGGTTTGTCATTGTTGTAACTCACCCTGGTGCTTGATGGAACACAGCAGTCCTCACAGAAGCTGATGTATGACGTCACAGCCTCTGTGTACTCATCCAGACTGTGGGTAGCAGTCCTGAACACATCCCAGTCAGTACAATCCAAACACGACTGGAGATCCTCCACAGCTACACTGGTCCACTTCCTTGATGTCCTCGCTACAGGTTTGCAGAGCTTTAGTTTCTGCCTGTAGGCGGGGATCAGGTGGACCATGACGTGGTCAGAGTTCCCCAGTGCAGCACGGGGGACGGCGTGATAAGCATCCCTGACTGTGGTGTAACAGTGATCCAGAATGTTCTCCTCTCTGGTCGGGCATTTAATATGTTGACTATATTTAGGGAGTTCATGAGTGAGGTTCCCTTTATTAAAGTCACCAAGGACAATAACTAGGGAGTCCGGGTTGGTCCGCTCCACACACACAGTATCTGGTTGGCAAGCATGCGCTGCGCGTCCTGCACGTTGGCCTGCGGTGAGATGTAAACACCGACCAGAATGAATGAATGGAACTCACGGGGTGAATAAAAAGGCTTACAGTTTATGGTGAAATACTCCAGGTCAGGAGAACAATACTGCTGGATCACTGTCACGTCGTTGCACCAACCGCTGTTGATGTAGAAACAGATTCCTCCACCTTTAGTTTTGCCGGAGAGAGCCGTGTCTCTGTCCGCTCTGAAAAGCTGGAAGCCTGCCAGCTGCAGCGCAGAGTCCGGTATTAATCCACAGAGCCACGTCTCCGTGAAGCACAAAACAGCAGATGAAGAAAAGTCCCTGTTTCCCCTCAACAGCAGTTGTAATTCCTCCACTTTGTTGGGCAGAGAGCGCACGTTAGAGAGGAATATTCCAGGTAACGGTGTGCGTGATCCTCGCTGGCGGAGAAGCACCAGCGCACCGGCCCGTTTCCCTCTCCTCCGGCGTTTCTCTGCGTGAGCAAAGGTGAGCGCACCTTTGACCAGAATGTCCAAAATTTCCAGTGAAGGGAGAAGAAAAGTGGGAAATAAGTCTGATGGTGTTGTTGCCCTGAAGTTCACGAGCTCTTCACTTGTGAATGAGATACGGGTACCATCGCAAGAAACAGAATTAAAACACAAAACAAAACAAAACAGAGCGCTCCAACACACCGTGTCGCCATTCTGCGGCGCCATCTTGATTGGCTATCACCTGTGATACACCTGTGATACAGCCAATAAACGAGAGATACCCACTAAACGAGAGAAAACATATCTCAAAGTTCTCCTAATACATCCGGGGTGGGCGATACTGGGAATTTTGGTATCGATCCGATAGGGCTAGTATCGCCGATACCGATACTTTTTACTTGTAACGTCACGATCATTGAATAATTGTGATTTTGCCTTCAGTTAGTTGATGATGATTATGATAAAACAAAGGACAAAGATCATTTACTAACTAGAACAATATAAAACAATGTAACGGTATAAAAATAAAATAATAACAAAATATAAATATAACAAAGTCAACAACACAACCAAAAATACCTTCCATTACACACAGATATCTGTGAAAAATAAAGTCAGTTGTGCAAAATAAGTAAACAAAAGCCACAATGTATGAATATAACTGTTCTGACTCTCTGCCTCCGGCAGAGCAGGGAGGGGGGAGGAGAGAGAGAGAGAGAGAGAGAGAGAGAGAGAGAGAGAGAGAGAGAGAGAGATGCTGTTTGCACACTGCGCACAGACTTGGAGAGACGCTGTACTCGCATGAACTCGGGACAGAAACTGCAACAAAAGTATCAATCTCATCACGACAGTATCGATCCGATACCAATACTCATCTTGGTATCGATAGTATCGATATTTAGATCGATACATGTCTCAAAGCCGTTGCACACTTCTATAAGTCTATGGTTGCACACCATTCTGAGGAAACTGGCGTTCAACACGGAAACCATAGTAAAACTGTGCACACCGTTTTGAGATTGAACGTGCCAGAAGTGTTAAAGGAATGCAGTAGAATCAATACATTTGCCTCTGAAATGTAGCAAAGTAGAGGTATAAAGTATGGTACACAGATAAATCAGAATTGTACTTACGTACAGTACTTGAATAAAGGTACAGTTATGTTCCTCTTCACTTAGAAGTTGTCAAAATGAACACCCGGCCTGCAATATCATATTGTGAGAATGCACAAAAACACCCCAGCATAATGATGCCCTGCTCTCACACAGGTGTTAATCATTCAGCTAATTTGGCAGGAAGTCTACAAATAGTGTCACTTCCAGTGTGACCTGACTCGTTCAGTCATGGTGACTCAACTCTACCTTGGTGTGATAATCATGGCTGTTTTTGCAACAACTGATGCAAATACAGGTAGTATTTGCATGCGTATGTAGTAATCTGTCAACCTTGTGTTTTGTTATTTATTTATTTATTTTTTAAGTGTTTCAGAAACTGGTGTCATGAGAATTTGTTTGCAGATATCAAAGTAGCTTGTGAACAAGACTCAATAAGAATCACATGGAGGATCAATGCGGAGTTGGTGCCATATGCATCTCGTCTCTTCCTTGGAAGCTGCTTACCATCTAAATTTAATGTTCTGCCCACCGGAGAGGGGGAAGCACAGTTCAACTACAAACTAGTTGACTGCAAGTTTAAAAGACAGGTAATATAAATGTTATCTTCAACTAAAACACCTCTTTGCCTCTTTAGTGTCTTAATACATAATTGTTCTATAGGTGAAAGGAAAGCATCTCCTCTATCAAAATGAGCTGACTTTCAGACCAAATAAAAGGTCAAAACCTGCTGCCTTTGTGTATCCCATTGAGTGTGCTTATAAAAGGTAGGAGTATCTCTTTGAATGACATTTCAGTTTAAAGCTGAAATGTGAGATGAGAAAATGTTTCCATTATATTTCAGTCCTGAGGGGTGGGTCCCCGCTTTCCTGAACCCTGGATCCAGTTTTTCTGAAGGCCGAGGCAGGCTAGTTTTCCACATGGAACTCCTCAATGGTGAGTTCTCACAGGACTAAATACAACATGATACTCAGACACATTCTAATCCTTTTTTACTTTCCCCTACAGAGCAATTAACAGGTGTGGCAACGACAAACGTCATCCCCCTGGGCTCGTTAATGCCAATATGGGCGGCAGTGGAGCAGAAGTCCCACCAACCCTTGCTGTTGCTCATAGAGGAATGTGTGGCAGCCACTACACCAGAGCTGCAGCTTGACAGCCAGGTTTACCCCATCATTGGCAATAAGGGGTATGATTCAGACATGGATTCATTTTCCCAATTATTAGTTTTCTGGAATTAAAAGTCTATATCTGGGTTTAAAATTTCTTCAGGTGTCTTTTGGAGAGCATGAAGGCAAACTCTGTGTTCCTCCCTCGTTACCACTCGTCTGCACTCGTCCTTCTCCTGCAGTCCTTCAAGTTTAGTCTTGGAAAGGAGGTGAGAGGATAAATGCTAACTGCTATAAGGAATATCTTGTTCATAACAAATGTTAACTTGATATGCTCCTCAGGTGTACATTCACTGTAAACTGGTTGCATGGGATCCTGAAGGTCTTGATGAAAGCAAGAAAGCCTGCCATTATGTAAAGGAAAAGCAGAGGTAATTATGGATTAAGGGAACCATTCAGACATTTTGGAAAATGTATTTACTTGAGAGTTCAATGATAACATCGATAGCACTGAAGCTGGAGGCAAGTATTTTATCTTGGATTAACTTGAAACATGAGAAGAAGGCAACTAAGCATATCTTCTAAAATATAACTATTCCTAACTTTTATCCAGTACTGCTTCTGTAACATGTAAATACTGTATATTTGACTGCACTATATTGTAAATGAAAATTGGATAATTACTTGCACCAAGATTTCCTCAAAAGAAATGCCAACTAAACTCAACATGACGGACCATAGAAGAGTTAGTCTTGCTTTGCCAGACCTTTGTCCACAGCGCTGCGGAAGAGGGTTTGGCTACTCCACATAGCATTTCGGGATAGGAGAAAAACACTCTGGTTTATTGGCATATCTTTAAACCAATCACAATTGTCATGGGCGGCGCTAAGCACTGGCAGAGCCACGGTGCTGCTGCAAAAATAGCCCTGTGAAGGAATTTTTTTTTTTTTTTTTTGTGGAATGTGTATGTTCAAAAAGTTGTTTTAGTCGTGCAACGGAACTCGGATTGGACGGTCTAGTTAACTGTCTCGATTAACCCTGCAGAGATCTAAGGAGCAGTTAAACATAGCCCTCATAAATCGACCAGAGTTTAAAATTCCAACCCAAAGGAAGCGTAAGGTAACGGACAGCCGGCCGAAAGCATGAAATCCAGCGGAATTTCCGGCGGCAACTGAGTAATGCCGGAAGTGGAACTTATTTGTGTGAAGTTGTACAACACCATGCTGATAACTCTGTGATTGCTCCTGTTCTCAGATGGGAACTACTCGATGACCCTTCTCAGAGCTCCGTCTGTAGCTGCTGTGATTCAACCTGCACGCCTCGCTTAAAAAGAGATGCCAAATGGGGTATCCCTTTTCTGCCAATTTGTGTTTTTTTTTTTTTTTTTTTTTTTTTTTCCCCCGTTTTGTGCCGTTTCCTCATGAAGTCATAATCTTTCTCCTTTCAGAATCCAACGGCTTCAGTCACAATTCTGTGTTGGGACCCCTGATCATAATTGATCCGTCTGACTCAAACATCCACGACGAATCGGAGGTGTCTCTTACTGCAGCTGAGGTGCAATGAGCATTTAGGGTTTAAGGTCTTGATGTCCTGAAACTGAGTTTTGTTAAACACATGACTAAAAACAGATATGGAAAACAAATGAGAAGTTCTCAACAGAAGGCCCAGTCCAAGATGATGGAAATTATGATCACAACAGAGGGGCCAGTAGCAGATGACCTCGGCCTCCTGACTTACAAGACATGGAGACGTCAGCTTTACATGATCTAAAACTGTTGCAAATTAATTTGAATTGTAGTGCATACATCTTAAACCCTCTGTACAAATAAACCTGGTGTAAACTTCAGTGAGATTCTATTCTATTGCATTTTTGTTTTAGTAGCATTCATACAATCATCACTACTTCAGGGAACTATCAAGTACAAGTATCCATCCTTTAAAGTCCGAGTCACATATCTGGTATGTAACCTGCTACACAATTGCTTGATGTCTGTGGTAAATGCCACAGCCCGTAAACTAAACTCTTCTCCCATCACTAGTTTATTAATTTCAATGCAACTGACTCAACTCTTTGGCTGTACAGTTAAAGGAGCACCTGGATTATTTGTCTCTGAGGCAAGACTGTCTCAATTACAATGTGGCCCTCAGACATATCTTTTTACAGTGTAGGCCATGTGATTTAAAGGATCTAACTCATGAATAGGGATACTGACATTTTTCTTCGACTGAATACCTTCTCATTTGTTCCTCAAGTTCTAGCTGCAAATCATGCCATATGTTCTGATAATGCAGCATTGCCACAGATCATGTATCAGATTTAAAACCTATGAAAGGGCTCCAACTTGTGGAATGAAACATTCTGACTGACAAATCCAATTTTGGACCACAATGCCCTGCATTCGAACGTAGCATGGGGTTTTCTTACTTTCTGGCCATACAATTAAAATCAAAAGAGACCGGAGTGCAAGGGTAAGTGTTTACATAGTAAAAAATAAAAAGTGACAAAACAGGCAACTATACACTGATCACACTGTTTACAAGTCAACCTGTATGCAATGCCTGCAGCATGGTTGCACCGATAGTGGCAAAGAAACCGTTTGAGGTTGTTTGGTTACCTTGTTTCCTCACCTTGCATATCTGCGCAATTCTTTTATGCTAATATAATGTAAATGATATAAGCATGATACATGTTTAAATGTATGTGAAATGTCACTTCATAATGTCTTTTTATGTAAATTATGAAAAGTAACACATTTCCACAAAACATGACATCTGTTACCATGCCGGTGATCAAGCTGCACCATATCAAAATGAAATGGGTCTAATGTCTAATGCAATGAGTTGATTTCCAAGCTGTAATTAAGCTCGATGGCCGCTGCACCTGAGCCTGTTGACACATCAGGTGAAAGAGGTTTTCTTGATTAATGTCTCCCAGTCCCAAGGAATAAAAGCACCCTAAGTGTCAGCAGCAGGCATCAGTCATGATGGCTTTCTTTTGGCAAATTGCACTGCTTTTGAGCTTGTCAGCGGCCATGTCTGTCTATGCAGGTAATGTTGTGGCAGAATGCAGGACAATTTATCTTTACCTGAAATTGGGTATAAACTTGAGTTATTTGTCCTTGTATCTCTTACAGACATGAAACTGGACTGTAGGCCAGATTTTGTGATGCTGGTGTGGACAGAGAGCAGATCCCAGGCTGATCTATCGTTCTTTCGTCTGGGTGACTGTTTTCCCACCAGCTTTTCAGCCAGGGAGGCTGTTTTCAATGTCGATATCAATGATTGTAACTTCAGGAGAATGGTGAGTAGCACAGTCATACCTGCAAAACTCTGTCCATTATTTCTACAGCTTTAGTGACATTTTTGTTTTCCATAGGTTACTGGGGATCAGCTGACGTACACCAATGACCTGACCTACACTTCCTCTCCTGATTCTCGCATTCTGGCCTTCACTCACCCAGTTGTCTGTGCTTTTCAGAGGTGGGTGTTCATACTACTTCAACATTGAGTGCGAAGTGAGTAAATAGTCTACAGATACACGTTTAATGGCAGCAGGAGCTTACTCGGCTTTATTTTGTGCAGGCCCAGAGACTGGTATCCTCCGATTTATGAACCAGTGTTTAATACCTACGGTCAAGGAGATCTTGTATTCCACATTGGACTCATGAATGGTGGGTGTAAAACATGACATCACTGGAAATGGCAGCTCTATCAGTGACTCCTTTTTAACTTAATGACTTGCCTCTATTTACTGCTGTAGATGACTTCTCAGGCCCTGCTAAATCTACTACCTTTCCTCTGGGCTCCATGATCCCCATCATGGCTAGTGTGGCGCAGGAGACACATCAGCCCATGCTGCTGCTTCTTGAGGAATGCGTAGCAGCTCACACACCGGCGCTGCAGCCTGACAGCCGTATATATCCGATAATCACCAATAAGGGGTACTCCTGTTGCATTGACAATAAAAACACTTGACTGACTGACTTTTTGTCCAGACAGTGAAAGTAAAACAAATGTTTAACCATGCAGATGTCTCATGGACAGCGTGGTATCACGGTCCAAGTTCGAGCCGAGGCAAAAAACCTCAGAGATCCGCCTATCCCTTCAAGCCTTTAGGTTTGCTCTCGGAGAAGAGGTAAACTAGTCTCAATTCTATAGATTATGCATGTTAATATTTTAGATTCAAGACTTTAAATAGTGAAAACGTCCATGCTTTGCAAACTGCACTCTTCAACTCCGCAAAACAGGTGTTCATCCACTGCAATCTTGCGGCTTGGGATCCCAACAGTCTTGATGACACCAAGAAGGCCTGCTACTACGTCAAAGAGCATGGGTAAATGTATTGGATTTTTTTTGTTTTTCTTGAGTTATTCAGCATTGGTGCAGTTTTTTGATGCTGCAGACAAATTGCAGCATGTCAAATTCTGGATTAAATAATGGAACAATTGAACGACTCATTCATTATCTCAGTTGGCAGCTGCTGGACAACTCTGCATTAAGCTATATTTGTGACTGCTGTGAGTCCAGCTGCAAGTCCAGGAGGACGAGAAGTATAGCATCAGGTATCTACACAACTTCTGCTTTATCAAACTGGTCTCATTGTGCTGTACAAACTTTTTTTTTTTTTTCTCCCAGGGAAGCATGGAATATTAGAAAAAGCAGTCCTTGGGCCACTTATTATTACTGATGTGAATTCCTGAAGTATCCGAGGTGGGCAAGTTATTGTGTATTTGCAATATACAGTACATTTAACCTCAACTAAACTTTGTTCTCCCAACAGGAATGGCTCCGGAGTGGTTTCTACAATCTGTCTTGGATTTTATTTCAGTGTGGATATCAGATTGTAATGTGGCCATTAAAGATGTAACCAAATTTTACTTGACAGCTCAAATGATTAAGCTTGTTTTGTGTGATTCTCAAGGTGCTTATTTTCATGACTTTTCTTGATGTCAACTGAAAACCTAATATTCCTTGGTTGAGATGCTCACATCTCCCTTCATATACAAGAAGGACTTGGGATTTATTTCAAGGTGACCTAAATGTAGATTGGTTTAAAAACAGAATTGAATTCCCAAGGTGACAACATTTATACTGAACTCATATTTTGCTAACATTCATGGGTTGCCTTACCCACAACTACAAAAACCAAACCTGGACGGCATAATGGCTTGTTTCATCGGGTCCAACATAACTTGGACTCTTAATGGCCAGCGGATCCTGAGCAATCTAGTCCATCACTCCATATGCCTACTTGTTGACTAAGAGCATATAATTAAGCTATGATCAGGTGTCTTTTTTTTTTTTTTTTTTTTTTAAATTGGAGCCAGAACATGCAAGGACAACAGGTGTCCTTGGTGTGTTGTTTAGATGACCAGTAAAATAAGCAATGGTGTTTTTCAAATCAGAAAAATAACTTTCTGTGCTGACAATCTTTTAAATCCCATTTTGAAGTGTGAAATGGTGGGTGATGAATGAATTATCCCTTCCCTCAATTGCATAGCTACATTTCGAGGTACACTGATATTGAATAACTGGGTTTCCTGAGTCGAAATTACACTCTGGCATATTATTAGGTCACTGATGTTAAAAGCTGGCTCTATAAATTTACTCATCCAATCCCAACAACTAACGATATCCGCTATTTGTACTTCCGCAGAGGCGGGACTGCACTGCTGAGCCGGTTGAGAAATAACTTTTGTTAGGCTACAACTTCAACTACTTTTGAGCAGGGCGACAGGTAATGTTAGCAAAATAAATGAGAGCAGATATCTTCTAGCCAGTGTAATGAAAGTTTTGAGTCAGTTTCTTTCCCTCTGTCAGTAGCCAGCCAAACAGTTATTACTTTTCTACAATTAAGCTAGCTAACGTCAGCTAGCAAACACTTCGGTAGCCAATAGTATGTTAACCTGTGTAGCATCATAGATGTATAAAGAACGGTTAGCATTGTAGATGATAGAAGATAACTTATCTTTACTTAGGAGTGTGTGTGTTGTGGCAGAATTATCTCATGCTAAAATGGTTGAGCGTGATAAATTTACATTGTGTAATTTGTTGGCAAAAAAATAATCCAGTGTTGTCAAGCCCTAAAAAACGCTTAATATTAACACTTAACATACAAGGAACGTTACTGTACTAGTACCCTACATGGCCATGTAGACTATGCTTGTATGTGTGTGGAACTAACTACTACAATGAACAATTATTTTAATTGTCGATCAATCTGTCCATTAATCGATTAGTTGTTTGGTCTATAAAATGCCAAAAGATGGTAAAAAATGTCAGTGTTTTCCAAAGCCCAAGATGACGTCCTCAAATGTCTTGTTTTGGCCACAACTCAAAGAGTGTGTGTGTGTGTGTGTGTGTGTGTGTGTATACACACACACACTGTCAAAGAGGAGTGAAGAAACTAGAAAATATTCACATTTAAGAAGCTAGAACCAGATAAAGAAAACTCAAGCCGATTAATAGATTATCAAAAAAGTTGGCGATTAATTTAATAGTTGAAAACTAATTGATCGATTAATCTTTGCAGCTGACACCTTTTGAACATGTCATTTCAAAACTATGGGCATTTTTAGCATTAATGTTGTTCAGGGGGATATTATGTTGAAATGGGAAAGTCCACACCAGGAAAAACAACCCAATACTAAAAGTACTCAAAAGTATGTGACCAGGGGTGTCCACATACTTGGTGATATAATAATGGTGATGTAGAGTAATATTTCATTTTACATAATCACATTTGTGTATTGTAACCTCGTGTTTGCAGAGGAGGAAACAACCCACAGGACTAAAAATGGACTGGTTCCACTGTAATCAGTGCTTCACAAGGAGAGGGTCGAAGTTTGCTGTGTCCAGCTGTGGCCACATTTGCTGTGAAGCATGCATTAAATCTCGTAAGACAATTATATGTCAAGTCAGTTTGCTTCCACAACTATAATTATTTAATATCAGGGCTCAAATGAGACAGTTTCAGGCTAGTTATGCTTCTTGTGATCATGTCTTTTACCACAGAGCAGTGCAGTGTATGTGGGGCCAGCTGCAGTTATCTACCCATCACAGATGAGGTTGGTGAGTTTGCCATTCTTCACTGCAGGTTCCTGTCCAATGCCACCAACAGAGAATTAACTTATTTTACATAGCCAACTCATTATATTTGCACACATTTTTTTTATTTTTTATTTTTATCTCAGATGAAGCCACAGGAAAAGGTGTTTTTCAAGGACCCTGTGAAGCTCATCCAGTCACGGCTGGAGCACACTTCACAGGTTTGTCTCCTCTGTGCAGCGGCCACCCAAGCTTCCTCACTGCTGTCATTTTTAATTGCTATTCAGGGATGATAAATGTCAGAGCAGCCAGTCAATTAACCCGCCAGTGAGTCCTTCAACAACAGATTGCATCAGATATTATATTAGATATGAGATTAAAAGCATTACAAATTGTCATTGTCATATAAGAGGCACTGAGCTGTAATCCAAAAGCCAAAGTTGATTTACATCATGTAGTATTTTCACTGAAGGAATATTTGATTGTGAGGTCTTCATGCTCCTCAGATTGCCCTTTTTCAGCGGACACAGATGGAGAGAGTCACGGCCCACTTCAAGCATAAGTCGGTTGAACTGGAAAGGCATCTGAAGGAAGTCACTGAGCAGGGTTACAGGTACTTTTAGTATTTGTTATTGTTCCTCTGTGACTGTGTAAATAACCCCACCCGATTGCAACGCTATTCCTTCCACGTGTCACCAGAAGGCAACTCTCCGAGCTGAAAAGGGAAAATGACGACTTAAAAAAGCAGCTTTCAAATCTGAAAAGAGAGACCGCTGATTTGAAAAAGCCACTTTCTCAGCGGAGGGTAAGTGTTCCAGAAGTCTAATAAAGGAAAAGTTCATGTTGCCAAATATGCCAATGTTCAGGTAATAAGTTCAATATCTAATTTAGCCTGCACACTTTCTGTTTGCCACAGGTTTCTCCAGGACAGTTTCATATAGATGGGTAAAACCAATTTATATTTCAGGACTGTTTGGTTTAATAACAAACTTTCCAATACTAAAGTTTTTAAAATGATGTAGTAATAACTTTTTGTCTCATATATAGCACTCAAAGGATGTCGCTACCTGTGGCTGTCACCTCTCCAGGTAAACTCTGTGTTAAGTTGTTACAGTTAATGTTTTTGGTGTCGGTAGTCCATTTCAAATATTTTGAGCCAAGTTAATGAGGAGTGTGTGCATGTTTTCTTTTACCAGTTACCCCTCGTTCAAGAACTGTGAGGTATGTATAACATTGTCATGCTCTGGTGGATTTCATTCTGTATGAGCAACACCATCACATATCTACACTTAATATAATGACTGCAAAATATATTTAATGCTCAAACCTGTCTGGGTCTCAGTTACTTAGGCTCAGCAGAGTCTCAGACGTGGGCCAGAGACAGAGGTCCACATCTACCCTCCATCACAGTAAGTATGTTATGATGTTGAAAACAAAAATACTGAAAAAAAAGATACTTCTTAGATTATTGTGCAACTTTTTAAAGACCCTGGTAGATGTAGTAACAGTTTGGCAATACAAACATCTTAATTCAAGGTCAACTAAATAGCTTTTACTAAGCTTTCCAGGAGGTTTCATCTCACTGTCTTGCTCAGCTGATGGAGTTTGTTCTGCTGTTAAGAGATGCCATCTCCATGCAAACTCCATCCTCCTCTAGAGGAGGCTAGTAAGTGGACCTTTAGTTAAGATTGCCTTTGTCAGACTACAAGTTCCAAAATGTTCTTGCTCAATAATAATAATTACACATTCATAGACCAGGTCCTCAATTAGCACTACTTCAATATTCAACCATCAACTTTGTACAATTTGGAACTGTTTCTGTTTTTGTCAAGACTCCTGGATCCGCTACCTCTATTTCGAGCCATAGTTCTCTTCATGAGCATGTACACAGTAAGTGTCGTTGCAAACACACTTTTGTAGCTCTACCATAGCTGCTGGGACTAAAACTGGATACATTGTGCTTAATCAACTCAGAAATTAATTGCATTCTATCTTTAATCAAAATCATTTCACCTCTGTTTAAAAAAAAAAAAAAAAGGAACACCCACGTCCTTTAGCACTCCTACAAGGTAAGAAATGATTTACAGTTAACTTGTGAGGAAACGTATCACATTTCTGCATTTTCTTCATCGGAAGGTGTTCTCATTAATTGTGAGTCATTCCATTTCTGTCTTCCTCAGATCTCAGCGTCAGACTCCTAATGTCTTCCAGTTCCAGTTTATGAGTGGATTATCAATACAGTCACCCAGGCGTTAATGAAATGGTGGGGACATGTTTATTGGAGTCCTTAGCCACATGTGTGTTTATCAGGACTGTTATGTCTTTGTTGGAGATTTGTTTTTGCCCAGTAACAGTTGGCACCAATGACTGAATGTCTTGTACATTGTTGAGTATAGGTATTTTATAATTGTTAAGTTTACATGGATGTTATACTGGTGTTACCATGTGGTTCCTCTGTTGGTGAATTAACTAGCCACATTGCCTTTTTTTTTTTGTAGCGTCAACTTATAATACAACCATTTCTACATATTGTTTTTTTTGCTCACGACAGAGAATATACACTGATGAAAAAATAAATTTGTTAGATTCAGTTTAAGTTATTACAGCACACACAAAAAACATTGCTTGCACACATGGTTAGAAAGGCAAATCCTTTACTGATTTCCAGTGACACAATTGTGCAAATGAGAAATTATTTGAACAGGAAAAAATACATGGAAAACCTCTGCAAAGGAAGACACGAATCATTGTGGACATTTCCCCACAGCATGACACTTGCATTAACTTTTGATTCCTAATAGAATGCCAAAACAACAGTGATAGACAATGCTTTATCTAGACATTTCTAATGAACTAAACTCTACTTAAAGCCCACTTCACCCCTTGTAAGTCTAGTAAAAAGTACTTCAGAGTGGAGTTTTTCTGAACTGATAACCTGAATGTATAAAGTTTGTGCTATAATTAATAATCTGAGTTAACAGAAAGGTTATTTTTTCTTTGGATTCAAACCCTTTGCTACTTATACAGTAAGTGGACCCCCGTCCGTTATTGTATCTGGTTTGTCTAGATTATAAACCATTAAGTTGCACCCTACAGCTATTAAGACAAAATACTGACTGAATTAATGAGTGCAAATCAGAATTGAATTGGGCAATTCTGACTGTATGATGTTGATGTGATTGCTTTCTTAGTATTGTTCTCCTTTTCTGGTAGAAATGTGACAAATGACAAAGTATATATATATAGTAAATCAAGTATTACAGCAGAGCGTCTACAGGAGAATCGGGGAATGTGTCTCAGAAATATGCTGTAGACATAAGTAGAATTGGATGTACCATGCGGTTTTCAAAGGTCAGGATAATAGGTTTCAGTGTTAAGGGATCAAGAATGACACGGTTTAGTTAGGAACTAATATTTTGTGAAATAATTGGATTTAACGAGTATGGCAGCAGGCTCTAAAACCAAAGTGCAAGTTGTCAATTTAAAGTGTACATGTCCAGTGTGCTTTTCTCGACAAAGGAATTATTGGCTGAATAGGAATGATTACACACAGTGATGATTAGTCAACATATTCATCAACATTTTTCCAGAGCAGTTATCTGCTTTAGACAGGTACCAGAAGCACAACCAGTTTAAATTATACTGCTACAATAGCATGCTAAAAATTATGTAGTGATATCTAAACAAAAATAATAAGCTCAAAAAAATATAGCAAACCAGTGTACAGGTTACTGTCCTATTTGCAGCAACACAATTATTATTCAAGTCCAAAATATATTACGATAAGCCGATAATGTATCATATATAAAAACACAAACCTCACTTTGGGCTTGCACCGGAAAGACCGGGTGTTACAAACCTGTCGAAGTAAAGCAATTTAAACCAATGTAACAACTACGCTCGTTGGTGCAAAGGATGTGGATCGCTGTGCCAACTTTTAGAAATGTTCCTACGTCTGTTTCCAGTGTCCTAATCAGCAACAACAGCTTTTTCTTCAGTCCCCCCAACACCCTGAACTGCAAACCAATCTCGCACTTGCTGGTAGCTCATTCTTGATTTCTTGCATAGATAGTCAAGGTCTTTTTCGTGTAGCGGGCCTGTTGAAAGGTAATATGTCACCAGTGGCTGGATATCAGGGGAATCTGCACTTGTTGCATTTGCTTGAGATTTTCGTTTGCGGCTACCCCCAGCCCGAGAAGATGTCCCAGAACCACTTCCGTTAGTTAAACCGCTGCTACTTTGCTGGGCTGCAAGTTCTGCCAAGAATTGGTCGCGGACCCCCTTCACCCAGCGCAGCTGGCCGTTTTTAACGGCATACCGTGTATCCCCAAACCACTGAATAACATCTGCCCGGGGTAAACCTGTAAGCTTTACAAGTTCAGTGTAATCTTCACTCTTGGGCCACTGGCAGCGTAAAAAGTTCTGCTTTAACACATCCAACTGCTCCTTGGTCTTTCTTGGTCGCCCAGCTGGAGTGAGGGCAGGGGATGTTGATGTGGATGAGGGAGTCTTTGAGACGCGCCAGGGCGTTTCTGACGGACTGGCTTTGGCTGAGTGAGCTGACTTCTTTGATGTGCTGATGCTGTTAAAAAGCGGTTTATTAGGTGACGCAGTCAGTGGTGGACTGCCAGAGGGGGAAGAGTACGGAGAGGATTTTAATATACCTGATGGTTCCTGCGGATCATCTGCCTCAATCTTGCAGGTCTTTGTCAGTTGTAGGGGTTGCTCTTCACCATGTTCCTCATCTTTCAAACTGTCGCCATCACCAGAAAGCTCCTCTATAACATCAAACCCTTCTGCCTCAAGGACCCTTTCGCCAAATGCTTCCAGGCTGTTTGACAAAAAGGTCTGAAAGAAATGTGAATTTCTAATACCATTGCTACGGGCTCCCTCCTGGCCCTTCACCCCATTTAGACTAGTTTTTTGTGTAATAAGTGGGAGGGGTTGAATTTGTTGGTCATGTTTTCCTCCAGTGGGTTGAGAGTAGTTCTGGGCTGCAGCAAGGCTTCCTCGGCCAACCCTAAGCTGGTACCGGCTGTCACTGAACCATTTACGAATGTCGTTACGGCTCAGCCCTGTTTCATCCTGCAAACGTCTAAGCTCTGCCTCTGCGGGCCAGTTCTCTCTCAGAAAGCTCTTTCGCAGGGCAGCAAGCTGAGCTTTAGATTTTTTGTAGCGCCCATGACGATGCTGTTGTGAAGATGACTCGGAAAGATCAAGGGAGACATCCGCTGCTGTACTCGCTGGCGTGTCCGCTGGTGGGCGGTAGAAGTATGAATCCTGAGGAGGTGGGAGGGTGGAGCTGAAACACGGGGCAGTGGGTTTGGCTGGTTTATAGGAATCTGGTGACTCACACTTTGGTTTCTTCTTCTGGGCGCTAGAGAGAGCACCCTCTACTTCATTGCTATCCTTATCTTCAATTACCAATTCCTCACAACTGCTACTCTTGCTCTTTATTTTGGCTTCCTCGTTTGTTTCAGTATATTCATCACAAAGCTCCGGCACTGCCAGCTTTTGCCGTGTCTCCTCTATTTCCTCTGATGACCAGCTGATACCATATTTAATTCTCTGCACCATAAACCACACCTTAACTTTGTCCAGTGGCAAGGCACATACCCGGGCCAGGGTGCTAACCTCACTGGATGATGGGTATGGAAATAAGTTAAAGGCTTGGACCAGCTCTGGGATTGTGTCAAGTTCACGGGTTTGATCCGACTGTGTCCACACCAATTTCAGTCCCTCTGATACTAGAGGCAGGCACACAACAGAGTTGTGGTTAGTGGTGAAACTAGCCACACCACTCGCATTGCTGTCAGCTGAGCTGGCAGAGTGGCGCAAATCCTTGGAGGAGCGTTTAGCTTCACGTTTTCCTTCACATTCTGTCTTTGTTACTTTTCCAAAAGGCCCCTTTATGCCTGTAAATAGTCCATTTCTGCCATTATGATCACTGTAGGTTGCCATCTGGGTTATGAAAATAGGCTCTTTCACCTAGAAAAGAAATAAAAACTGGTTTAGTTGTTTGTTTTTTTTAACTTGTCTCAACTGTCAAACTGTTCACTTCACAGATAAGATCACTGCAAGGAGAAGGAAAACTTCTGAAGAGTACAGCCAAAAGAGACTGATGTTTTAAGAACTTTCAGTTCTCGTCCATTCTAAAAGTGTATTATCTGACAGCTGTTTCCCCCTTCCCCCTACTTTGCGCTGCTTATTCTGAACTCCCAGTGAAACTAGTCGTATACTATGTCCAGACTGGTTTCCCCTCCCCCCAAAGTGTGGTGACTGACTTTTGTTTTGTGTGAGTGGGGGGATTGGTCGCAAAGGGTGGGTGCGTGAGGAATGGGGATCTATGAGAAATCCATCACAGCCTACTTTCTCACCCCTTCCCAGTCAGGCTTTGTTCCACTCCCAAGTTCTCTGTCCCAAAAGATGAGTGTAGCCTCTTCACAAAGGCAGATACCACAACAGAAACCTGTGGAAGGAGAAAATCAGTAGTCACACTCAAGTCCAAGTCTAGGCACTCTACGCGCTTAAACAATATTACACACTAAATTCATTTTTCTTATGAAACTGGTTTGAAAAACTAAATGAATATAAATGTACTTTTGTTCTTAAGCAACAGGTGTTAAGCCAACACTTCAACACATCACAATGGAAATGTCAGAAGGCTAAATACAAGGAATTCGGAAACACTTTTAACGTTTTTGTCCCACTGCAGTCATTACCTAATTATATTAAGGCGTTTGTAACTACTTATTGGACAGTGTCTTACAAGTTAATGTACTCCTCATTTAGGAGGTGTTGGGGACAGCAGAGAAAACATTGCGCATGGCCGACGATTAAGGTCGTTTGAGTCACGTAAGAAATGTTGAAGTGTACTAAAAAACAGCAAACAATTATGAAAGCACTGTATTAGTCATTCGTGACACATTGAAACCCACGGGGGGTTAGATCGTGCGTCCTCCCCTGTATTCAATGTCTTACTTGTAGGCACTGTAAGAGTTTGATACGTTGTATCTTTGTTTAAGTGAAACAAAAAGCTAAAAAAGTTGCTCTCGTTGGCAATCACAATATCAGCCCGTGTGTCCCCCTTTATGGCGTACTAACTAAAACGCTTCACACTGCACAGGCGCACTTCGCCGTAAGACACGCTTCAGTGAAACACAAAAATAAACTTACCGAAAAAGCCAAAATAACCCGTTATCCCCGAGGTCCGTTTGAGCGTAAATACAACAAAAGAAACCCTGAGTTCTCCCCCTGCCACTCCGCTTTTTTATGGCCGAAGTTTCGAGGGGGACCAGGGAAACAATACCGTCCGTCTGTCGATTTGACCCTTGTCTTGTTTATGTAGCACCTCGACGGATTACGGTCGGGATACAAAGATGCAAGGCGACCAAGTTTGTCGTCTTTCTCAGGAGTTCAGTCGTCGACTAAATCCTGCCGTATAGGACATACAGATACCTCAATCCGCGAGATTCAGGTATGAATTTGAGTCGCCGTTACTTCGTCCTCCTCGGTCCATCCGTTGTTGCTTTTGTTCTTTAACTGAGAAGTGTTTTCGCCGTCCGGCCAGATCGAGGCGAGGCGGAGCTGAGGACCAGGAAGCCCAGAAGGCCCAACTGACTCTCCCACAGTGACGGCGGGGTGGGTGTGCCAGTCTGGGAGAGCAGGCCATGGATTGGAGGGAGGAAGCGCCTGTATAATAAATCCGTGGCAGTAGGCTAAACATTTTCACGTCAACCACTCACACTAGTCCCCTCTAAATCAGGCCCCCCCAACATCTCATATGATTTTCATCGAGAATCATCTTGTTAAATTGAAACATTTAATTCATCAAACTCCCACTGTCCTAACATGGGGCTGTACATAAAGGATTTTAATAATTTATAATTTACTTACAGGGGTTCTGTAGCCTCCCCAAGACCCATGAAAAAACTTAATCAGTCCAGGGCCATAGCCACCACTGAGAGCACTCTATTTCTGTAAGTTATAGGCCTATTATACATTAAAAAAGAAAAAAACAAAAAAACACCGTCATGGTATTTTATAGGCAGATTATACTAGTTTAACTCAGTAACTACTTAGCAACAAATAACTAAGACAGTATTTCTTTTCTTTAGTTTCTTTTTTTGCTAAAAGTACGGAGGCTTTGAAGCTGCATTTAAACCTTCAAGTTCAAGAATACAACTTAAATAAATACATAAAATATGAAAAATCCAAATAAATAAAACCATTTTAAATTGTACTGGGGGACTTGGCCCCAGTGTCTCTGTATAACCATGGCTATGGCCCTGAATCATTTCCCAATTTTAGACGGGAACAGGTTTAGACGTACAAAGTCAAAGTCAAAGTCTCTTTATTAGTCTCCCTAAGGAGAAATTCGTTTTGGACACAGAGAGAAATTGCTGCAAGAGTAACAACAGAGACACACATCAAACACAGGGATGTACCCACGTTCTAACAAGAACTAGCTTACAACCTGTTAGATTTTACTTTGCCTTATAAACAAGATAGAATGACACAATCAAGTTTTGGACAGTGATACTGTCCTTGAGCAATATGTTGAATTCCTGTCAGCGTCAGACATGATGTCATGTCACTGAAAGCAGGGCAGCTGGATTTTAGTGATACATATCTGAGTCAGAGGGAGCATTTATAATTAATTGTTAATGCTAAATAATAGAATCATATAGACGAGGTGTACATATCAATCTTTCTACACGGAATTCAACGTTTTTTATTTAAGAAATCTTTTTTGATCAGTTTCAAGATGCTATCAATTTGTTATTATGCAAAAAGGAATGAAGTGTAAACAGCAGGGAGTTGACATTTCTTTATTGAACCAGTTGGTACTGTAGTAGTAGTAGTAGTAGTAGTAGTAGTAGTAGTAGTAGTGTATAGTATTGTTATGTGTATATACATTTTTAAGGAATAAAACAAATCCTGAAATAAGTGAAAAAATACACGAGCATTTCTATGTTTCTAAATGTGTCATGTTTGGATAGTTATGCTTTTGTATACTGCTTAAGAAAAAAACATAACATGTAGCAAATAATAACAAAATCCCATTTCACACGTTGTGGCTTCCCCCACAGCTGACATTAGTGTTAAATTCCTAAAATAGGCTTAAGCATCCTTCAAGTTTACTTTGTTTACCTCAAACTTCATATAACTGCTTTCATTAAGCACTCAAGTAGGAATAGATGTATATATAATATAAATGTATATATAGCATATGTATTTTCAATAATACTTCAATCCTTCAAAAAATATCATCGGTCTAAATTGTTTGGCTTCTTGTCAGCCGTTAGTCATTAGTAATGGATTTGATCACTGACATGGTAACTATAGGTTTAGCTAGAATTTTGACCATATAGTTGAAAACACATTATGATACTGCCACTTCAGTATGGATATAGAGAATGTTTAGAACCGGCTATTTGCCAGGCTGAGCACAAAGCGTGGCAGGCGTAGGAATGAAGGGACAACAGCTGACAGCCAGGAGAGATATGGGACCTGCGTCAGGAGGAATTTTAGGGAAGTGTAATCAGCTACACTCCGTCCTGGAAATAAACAGATAAACAAAATATTAGAATGATGTGACTTTACATAGTTTTTTTCAAAGCTATAAAAAAAACCAACTTGCTGATACAAACTTACCATCAACATCTCGTATCCCATAGCGCCTTGCCAGGTCACAAGTCATGAGTACTTTCCCAGTCAGAGACATCAGATTTTTATCTTTAAAATGACAAAGACAAAGCAAATTAGGTTTAGTTTGCAAATAAGACTCTCAAAAATAGTTGAAGCAGTAAATTATTCTCAGCAATAAAACAAAACCAAAACTTGACGAGATGACCTAATGCGAGCAGACGAGAATGTGCATCAGGCACACAACACTGTGTTACGCAGAATGTCGGGCAACACCCCCTGGTGAAATACCAAGTTTTTAGGGAGTGCCTTGGCCATCTACAAGAGAAAAATGGGGTGGTCTTCAGGAATTTAGTTCAATTGGGCAAGCTTTGATTGTCTTTTTTTCTTCATATCAGCGAGTATTGGCCATGTTTCATGCTGTCCCGAGACGAAGACACGTAATGGGAATATCATGGAGGACGCCAACAGCGGAAACAGCTGACCAGTCCTGTGAGTTTAACGTTCACTACGTCAGAACTTATTCGGCAAAGGCGTTTCTATATCCCATTTAGCACATCAACATTTTTACAAAGGCAAAGACCACCTTAATGGAGCGTAAAACATTTTTGCTCAATTGAGGAAGTTTTAATGAAATTTTGCCTTTTTCATTAAGCTTTTCTAATGTGATGCATCACAATGCGCATAAACATACATGAATGCAAACATGGCTAATCTGACTGTGAGGTGATTACCATGTCATACAATATAATCCTACCTTTTGCCAGATTGACAATGCACATCCCGCTCACTTCTGTGGTTTCTCCATTGGCAAATACAGCTTTAAACTGAGCAAAAGAAAATCCAGACATTTAACAACATTGAAGTAACTACCAGGGATAAGGATTTATTGTTAAGAGAAGATTCTACCTTGGAATCCACACCCTGTGGGGTTTCTTTCTCCATTATTAACTGAGAAACCAACTCTGTTTGTACCGCTCCCGGCCACAGACTGACAGAAGCCACTCCTCTACTTTTCAGCTCAACGGCCATGTCTGCTGCCAGCCTGTCACACTGGAAACAATCCACAAAACAGGTTTTTATTAAAGTGACCTAATTACAAAGCACATGTACATAAATATAAGACTTAATGAGAAGAGAACTTACTGCGGCTTTACCAACACCATATGGTACATTGAAAAGATACCGCAGCCCACCCATAGATGAAATGGTGACTATCAAACCCCGTCCTTGAGCCACCATCATCCGGGATGCATAAACCGAGAAGAAATAGTGGCCCCTGCCACAAAGATAAAAATGGAAATCAGTTAAATAATTTTTTTACCACACTATGTTATGTATTTCTGAAAGAGCTACTAATGACAAAAAAAACAAAACATTCTGAACTCTAAACTAAAAAGACAAAAACAAATTGAGTAACAGCTGATGTCTGGAAAACTGTCACTAGACACGATTAGATGACTCAGTTGACGTATGAGACATGACTAAGCACAAAAGCATACCTGAGGCCTGTGTTGTTAATGGAATCCCAAATGGTCGGATCCATTTCCCAGAACTTGTTCCCCGTATTCTCGAAGATAGCCTGGAATAACAATCATGTGTAGAGTTCAGGTAAAAATGTCACACAGTGTTGTTGTGTTCCACAAGTAATTCGTAAAGTGTAAAGTGAGCGACACATCAAGTAGTGTTTCATGTCAGTGCGGTATATCTACCTGTACTCCAGCATAGGCATTGTTGACCAGGATATCCAACCTGCCGTTTTGTTCACGTTTGATCTGTTCAAACAGTTCTTCAATGTCTTCGCCTTTTGTAGAATCACAGATAACGGGCACACAGTTTCCACCCCTCTCCTTAACCTGTGTTAAGTACAAACACGTCAGCTGTGAACCATAGAGACAAAACCTCACCGAAACACTACTACTTCAAAAATGCAGAGCAGAAAACCACCAACATTTCAGCTGCAACATTTTTCTAGGCCATCCACCGGACAAGGACTGGAGAGAGGAATTTGCATTTTTGTGAGCTGAGCAAGATGGGTCAAGATAGGTTAATGGATATATTGCCTTTGCCTCTCTACCTGACAGCTGTCTGATATATCCCTTACAAGAGAGTCAAGCTCAAAATTTCACCTGTGCAGCGGTTTGTTTCAGAGTGTTCTCCTGGCGCCCTGTGATGTAGACCGTGGCTCCTGCCTCAGACAGCTGGAGAGCTATTCCCTTGCCAATGCCTCTGGAGGCACCTGTTACTACACACACCCAGCCTGACAGGGACATTTCCTTCTGGGGAAGGAAACAACACCACAAACGATAAGTAGTAAGCTCAAATACACCATGTTAACCAAATGTACATACAATTAGTAGAGGTCTGTCAGTTAAATATGAACAGAGGTCAATAGGGAAACCCCACTGTCCATAGTTCACTTATAATCTAGAGGAGCCATGTTTTTCCAATTGCATTTTGCCCAGTCACTGTGATTCAGTATTAAGAAAGTGCAGTTTGACACTTGATAAAAGTGATATCAGTGACCATGATCAGTGATAAGTTTGATTATGAATTTCAAACTTGGCCCCAAATCAATTGTAAAAGGTAGATGCACTATAAAATGCCATAGCAAAAATGTAACAACATAATAAAAGTTGAATTATTATTGACTACGGCGACGTATTTTTTATTTATTTGATACTATCAGAAACATCTGTTCAGTTTCTGACGTATTGGTACTATCAGAAACATCTGTTCAGTGATATAATGAGAGAGAAACATTTTTATGTAACGAGCTCTTTTTACTCCAGCCCTTTTAAACTTTACTCGACATCGTTCTTATGATTGATAAACTCAGCCTATTTATTTTTAACATTGCGTTTTTTCTTCTCTCGTTTGAACAACTGATTTGATGTTGTGACGAACTTCTTCTGGTTTAGATAAGTTAACAAAAAAAACCTTTTACTGCGAGAAAGATTCAGTCAAAGCTTAACAACCTCTAGGAGAAACTGACCACTCGTTTAGCTAGACGATTTGATTAATTTGTAATTAATGCTCATCAGTGGCGGGACTCTGTTATTTAACACAGTAGGCCTATTGTAAAATTAACTTTAAACGTTCGCTAATTTTCATAAAGAAACAATAACCTACCTTATTCCACAAAAAGCGCTGGATTTGGTTTGTCAAGTCCCAACAATAATTCTTCCGATGAAACCGACAAGGAAACGTATCGCTACAGACGTCACGACTAGTTTGTGCTGCCGTTTATTACTACTGTCATTCTACTGAGTAATGCCTCAAGCTACAAACAATGTGTGAGCAATGTGACAGTAAAAACAGTAATCAAGGCACGATATCTAGCGTAGTATCGCGAGAAGACGCAAGATCAAGCAGAGAGTGGACCACAGTCGACCAAAACTGAGGATTCACTTAAGCTAACTTCCCCCTTCGCTTGAAATCTGCTAAATTTAACAAGCTGTTTCGTAAAGTGACTGAAAAACAGAGTTATAGGCCGTTTTTGCGTAGTTTACAACAGTTTACATCATGATAGGCCAAACATCAGACAGTGAGCTATCGAAGTGTCGGAGGTGGTCTCTGGTTTAACTTACAACATTTCACACATGATGGCGCTATAGTCCTTCCTCTTAATAGAGCCATGCCTCCCATAGACTCTGCTAAAATGCCCGAATCATTAGAAACGGTAGTAGAGCAGCTAAATTATAGCTGATATGAATCTGATAAATAATCAGGTGGTGTGATGTTAAGGAAAGTGCACTCTCTTTGCTGCTGTGATCTGTAATGTAATCACAGTTTTTTCTGTCCTATATAGTATGTCTAACTAATTTTGTCCCATGTTATTTTTCCCACTATGTGTTAAGTTAGTGTATGAATTATTGTCTTGGTTGGTATCAATAGTTTAGATTAAAAGTGGGACCACTGGTTGGAAAAGGTTTCTTCCTCCTAAATAATTTGAATCAAGCCTTTCAAGTGTAACAGAACCGTAATGTAGGCATACTTTGTATATCCTTGTGCTTTTTGTAATAGTCCGGATGATATGTGAAAAGCATGTTCACATTTTCATAAAAGCATGGAATTTGGTATACTTGTACAGTTTGGGGTGCCAAACATTTTCAGAAAGGGAGCCATGGCGGCCATTTTACTTTCTGCCATAACCAAATGTGTTTTGCATCATATCTCCTGAACCAAACATGGTAACACAGGATAGGTGATGCCTATGTTTTGATGGTCAAGGATTACAATGATACCAAATACAACATCATAAACTGTTCAGGTAAATAGTTAATAGTGCATTTAGTGACATTAAAGAAGGAAATCACAGTATCTGAGAACCTAGGCTAGACTTTAGATTATCATGTATGTTGCATGCATGTTGTGTAGAGTTTTGAACACGTAATTCTTTTGTTCATAAACCGTGATGATACAGTGACTGAAAGTAATAGAACAGTATTTAATATGACCTTAACAACTACGCTTAAAAAGAAAGTGTCAAACACAATGATTTACTTCAAAAAACACATTTGTTTTAGGCTTGTGCTGATTGCCAATCAGATTGTATATTGACAAATTAAAAATTATCGGCGCTTGGTTTCAGATCTTCAGAACTAAGATGTTATAAAATAACATCTAGAATCTGCACCCTACTGTTAATTTTTTAGGGCCTTTTCACACCTGAAAGTCCAGACCAAGGTTCCTGTTTTTGTTACATTGTACACATTTGATCTGGTTAGTTTTCATTTCACACTAAGGTTATGCAAGCACACTAAAGAATATGTAAAAACTACGTCCTGTCGTCATCACATACGTGAGCTACGTCTCCCGATACTTTTTCAACTGACTCCTGCTCTCTCCCCATGCTACCTCAGCTCTTTTATGTTTTGTTGCGTTGTTGAGAAGCATGACAAAGCATGACCCTGCACACTGTGGACACAGTTGTTCTGGTCTCAGCTATTACCCATGTGTCAGAGCTGCACATTGAGGAGCTATGGGTGGCATTTGGGACAGGCAAGATACATACCTGCCCAATCGGACAAATCCAAGGCCCTTCCTGTGTGCCAGGCCTTCACTGGCTGTGACACAGTATCTGAATTTGCAACCATAGGTGACAGGGACAACTGAAATGCCAATGACATGGCAACCAAGGCCTTCATGGCTCTGCCAAAGGCTCCAAAAAGCCTTCCAGAGGAGGCCATTTCCATTCACTTCCACGATTGCACCAGCAGCCAACTCAGCAATAATCACGCTCGTCTTAAGTTGTTCACAAAGAACGGAAGAGGAATGGAGCAAATCACCCCCACCTAAGAATGCACGGTCGCAGCACCTTAAAAGAGCAGTATACCAAGAAGGACACTGTTGGGGGACAGCACTTGAGGTGGAATCAAATAGACTAAGGTTGGATAAACCCAAGCAATTGGAGACCATTTTGGACAACTCTTCCACAGGCAAGCCAGTCTATCCTTGAGTGATGTTACGTTGTGGTTGCAACAAAGGATGCCAGGGGCATAGCCAAGGCAAACATTGCACAGCTCTGTGTCAGTGTAAAGGAGACAGTGATGCAGTACACATATTCTTTATAACTCTTTACAATCAGTCCCTGAAAGAACCAAGCAGGCCTGCCTTGTTGCACGTTCTAAATCTTCTTCAAAACTTGAATTTCAGCATGTAGCTTGCTAGCTTGAAGTTTGTTGTTGTTTCCAGGAGGGAATGGAGTTTGAGAACGGTAACACACAGAGAGAGCGGAAGGAGAGGGTGAGGCAATTATCCTGAAAATGTTGTTCCAGACTATGTTCTCGCTAACGCGGCTCCCTCTTTTCATTCACTCTCTTGCTAGTTATGGGTGTTCACCCTGTTTGCAGTGCATCCCACCACATAGCATCTTTTACACATTGTTCTGTTATTTGCTAGCAGACGGAATTGACTGAATTGCAACCTTTACACATTACAAAGTCAATGAAGAGTGATGAATTGTTTTTCCCTCCGTTGTTGGCGGGACTTAATTGTGCTCTTTCGCTATACTGTTCTATTCTTTATAGTCACTGTATCATCAGGGTTAATGAACAAAATGATTACTTGTTTAAAACTGTTGAATGCATGCAACAGACATTATAATCTAAAGTCTAGCCTAGGTTCTCAAATACTGCAATTTCCTTCTTCAGTATCACTAAATGCACGATTAACTTTTTACCTGAACAGTTTATGATGTTGTATTTGGTATCATTGTAATCCTGGACCATCAAAACATGGGGGTAGACATCACCTATTCTGTGTTACCATGTTTGGTTCAGGAGATATGATGCAAAATGTTTAGGGTTAAGTTTAGGGAACTGGCGGACCCAAAAATGCAGAGACAACAGGGCAGTGGTGAGCTTGAGGATTTAATAAATAAAAAGGGATACAACAAAAAGAGTCCTGAAGAAAGCAGGCAAAAATCGTACCAAAAACCGTTGAGGAACCAAAAGGACTGGGTCAAAAATTCAGCCCTGGCACTGTAGCCACACCAGCCCACATTACCACGCCCATGCAGCCCCACCCACGGACACGTGCATTCACTAATTACATTTGTGTACAAATGGTGAAATAATATAAGCAGTACCTCATGTAACAGATTTTTAAACAGTTAATGTAAGTGACTGGCAAACAATGCTTACTACTTTTTAAAGAGCACACATTTATAACAAATGTACACATACTGCCTATTTAAGCTGTTTGTATGCTGTTACTGTCATTCTCTACAGTATGTTGTTCTATGTTGTCACTGTCTGTCTGTTCGATTGTCCGTGTTTCTCTCTGTTGACACTACATATTGTCCATCTGGTTCTCCATCTTTTCATCTGTTTTAACTCTCTAACTCTGCAATTTAAATATGTTTATATGGCTATCTGTAATTATACTTCAGGGTTTTTCCTTGCTCAGAATTGTCCTTTGGGGGAACACAAAGCAGGTGGAATCTGGGGGTCGTCCCCCAGGAAATTTTGAGGGTAAAAGACTTCAATTCCTGCATTCTGATACATTTTTAGGCACCAATTTACAGTAAAAATGTCTATATTTATGACAAGGAAATCACAAAATTCTGGTGGCAGGTAACAATTCAAAATACAAAATATAATGGAATATTATTATATTCAGTAGTCCAGTAAGGGGGCTTCCACATCTGGGGCATGGGCCGGATATGACAACACACAGCATGAACAGGGGTTTATGGTCACTTTTTCCCCAAGGAGCACGTTTTGCTCCCAAGTTGAAAAATGTAGGATTGACTTACAGAAGCTACTGCTTTTACTGCTAAATTGTACAATAACACAATCATGTTATGGATACAAAACATTGTGAAGTGTAATGTTTTCTACATTCTATTGATCAAAAATTATCAGTGACGTTGAATATAGCCTACAGTGTAATGGATCACCACAGTTCATGCATACATGTGAACCGCGGATTAATTGCAGAGTTTAACCTACATAGTGTAAAACGTGACACTACGTGAATGGGGCACAGCAGAAAGACGGAGCAGAATGACGCTGCTTGTTCAGGGTTGTCATGTGTACTCCTTTAGGCCTACTTCGCATCAGGCGTTAAAACCAACTGTACGAACGAATTAGACTACTATTTAACGCGACAACGAAACGTTTTTAACCGGTAATGAAACTGTGTCAATTTAATAGCGACGCCGTCAGACGGCCGCGGGTCAGCAGCGGCTTCAGCAGCGGCTTCAGCAGCGGTTTCACCTGCAAACGGATGCAGGTGACGTGCTTGATTTTGACTGAACCTCCCAATTTGAGTAACCTCTGATTGGGTCGGTCGGCCCATCTCTGGACCAGGCCGGCCGTTGCCGACTGGCCAAATGCTTAATATTTATTATTATTATTATTATTATTATTATTATTATTATTATAACCATAGTGAAATCGTGCAAGTGATAAAAACCCGTCCTATGCGCTGTTGGCCTGTAAAGACAATGTATTTGTATATTTAAAAAAAAAAACGGACCGGTCCACATTAAAAACAATGGTCCGGCCCCTTTGCGGATTTGCCAGATGGCGAATCCGCCCCTGGACAAAGGGCACACACGCACGCATTGCGATGGCTCCCTTTCTGAAAATGTTTGGCATCCCAAACTGTACAAGTTTACCAAATTCATTGCTGTTATGAAAAAGTGAACATTTCACCTCAAATTTGTTTTTTTTGTCATTTTGACATGCCACAGCCACATAAAACAAGTTAGAAATAGAAACACATTATTGAACATATACATTCTTCTAACACCTGCTAGTTGAAAACTAATGGAGCACCACACAAATGAATAGTTACTCAGCTAAACTTGTAGTAACTGGCATCACATCACAAATAATGACTTGAATAGAACATATTTAGTCAATCATTCTCAGCAAAGGAATTTCAAGTCAAACTAAGCAAATTTATTATAATGCTATTATAATATATCCTAATATCCTGTTAGCATACAATATTCTGCATTATGGTCAACATTTCTGCTAGGGGTGTGCAAAAAAATCGATTCACATTCGAATCGCGATTCAAGCTCTACCGATTCAAAACCGATTCATAGAATTCCAAAAATCAATTCATATTTTTTTAATTTTTAAATTGTATGTTTACTGCAATCACATGGCAAAAGTAACTACATTTACGTAATGTGAATAATTTTTTAAATCGAGAATCGTTTATGAATCGAAAATCGATTTTGAATCGAATCTTGAGCCTGAAAATCGATATCGAATCGAAGCGTGACATTTTCTGAATTGTGCATCCCTAATTTCTGCATAATAATATATATTTGCTGTGTTAAAGATTACTTTCTTGTCAGTCTTTTCCTTGGGTGGACCCTTATCTTTTTACTCTGGTGACCTCATATTTCCCAGCATAGCCTCACCCAGTGCCAATCTAAGCAGAGGTCTGATCAATAACTGGAAACATGTATGTGCATGTGCAGGGGCTTTTTCTTTTTCGAGAAATTTAGGATTTGTGACTTAAAATTTTAAGTGGAACGGAAGTCCTAATGAGTATTATTCCACTGCATTATATTTTCAAAAGTTGTATTTAGGGATATTCTTTTTTTCTTATAAAGATATAGTCACAGTTTGAATACTTGTTGTGATCTTTGTGACAAACTCTCTCAAATGCAAAGAAATAAAGAAAAAATACACAAGCGTTTACATATTACTTAACTTTTTTACAGTTCTGCCACTTCAGTATGCATAAAGGAAATGTTTAGAACAGGCTATTAGCCAGGCTGAGCACCAAGCGTGGCAGGCGTAGGAATGAAGGCACAGCAACTATCAGGAGAGATATGGGACCTGCGTCAGGAAGAATTTTAGGGTAGTGTCATCAGTTACACTCTGTCCTGGAAATAAACAGATGAACAAAATATTAGAATTATGTGACTGTACATAATATGTTCAAATCTAAAAAACAAACTTGGCTGAAACAACTTGTGAGCAATGTGACAGAGACAAGCATAGATATAGAACATTCTATATCTATGGATACAAGGCTATCAAGGCCAGATGAAGCAGTGGAGACTTCTAGCTCACCCAGTAGAGTGTGCTCCCCATGTAGGCTAGGTCCTTGGCGGCCTGGGTTCAAATCTGACCTGTGGCCCTGTGCATTTATCTGTGGATTGAGCATCTTGATTTTTGATAATTTGACTTTCACAATATTTATATAGCACCTCAAACTGCTTTATAACAAAAAAAGACATTGAAATCAAACGTTTTACAATATGGGACCTTTAGAGTGCTCATTATGCTTTTTGGCTTTTTCCCTTTCCTTTATTGTGTTATATATCTTTTTGTGCATGTTATAGGTTTACAAAGTGTAAAAGCCCAAAGTCCACCCCAAAGGGACTTACCATCTCCAACAGAAAACACTGTTCACAAACTGCTCCAAACAGCTCTATTGTAGTCCAGCATTTACTTGCTGGTCACTTTGTAACACACGTTATAATGCTCGCCTAGCTGCTAGCGTGGCACGCCCTCATACTCTGCAATTTACTAGCAAGTAGTGCTTGCCTTAATACTGCGCATGTGCCACTCCAAACAAAAATGGAACAGAAGTGTGATGCCTCACTCTGTAGCTAAAACAGAGAGCTCAACACACAGGGTGAAAAGAGGAGCTGCAGCAATGTGCAGTACAACAAAAATATAGTGTTTTTTGAAAATGAAAGCATATAAACTTATGTTGGTACAACCTTTAAATACAATTATGAACTGGAAAATGAGAATAATATGAGCACTTTAAATCATATTGTTCTTTTTGTTATGGTAAATTTACATCTCGGACAGATTGGCCTTATTGACTGCTCAAGCTCTAATCCAAGAAATGTTTTTTCAGTTTCCATTTTCTGCATTCAAAATGTCCTCATCCAACATGTCTGCGAGTAGTGGAATGATTTGTGACTTGGAATCACTGTGCATTGTGATGTCTGTATAGTTCCACTTTTCTCCCACAGTCCAGATACTTGCATGTCAAGTTGAATTTAGGTTGATCTTAGGTTTGAAAATGTTAGGATTGTGTTAATGTCAGGGTTTGTGGTCATAACCCAGAAAACAAAATCAGCAACAGGGACAACTTGTTAAACATATAATTTATCACATGATAGTGGATTATTAACTGGTTGCTGGCATCCTATTACAAAAAAGATTAGAATAAAAAACATTTAGTTAATCATTACCAACACATTCACTTTACGGGAAACGGGTGCACATGAAATACTGTAAACATGGGACGAAGCTCAGGTCACAGGTATTATAATAGTTGTTAAGTATAATGGTTGGCACATGTCTTTTACAGTTTGCAAATATGGCTTTTGTAAAGATTTACATTTCTGTGTCACTTTCTTGCTTTTTTAGAGAGTTTGAAATTATTCAAAAACAAACATGTAAACATTTATCAAAGTCACATTTTTACGATCACGAGTCGCAATTTTAAGGTTAATTATTATTCACCCAGAATGCCACTATAAAAATCCTTGAACCCTTTTAACCATTAAAGAGATATTTTGCTGATTTAAATCCAGCTCTGCGTCATGGCAGTGAATGCAGATGAACGGTGTGTCTTCCCTCCTTGGCCACAGCGCACATGGCGCCCAGCTTAGCAGAGCAGCGGAGGTCTACGGCTGAAGCAAATCTCGGAAGACCTTGGCCGCTCCATGCTCCATGCACCGGCGCCACGGAGGGTAGCCAACCCACCTGCTACCGTGGAAGTGTGGTGCTATTTTGAGCCTTGTTAGTGGTATAGAAATAGCTATTTCTTTTTACTTTGGCCATGCCCTGACGACTAGCGTTATAAGGTAATTAGCAGTTTGCGTTAAAACTGGTCACATTCGATTAGCATGAAAACAAATCCCAGAGAACGGTCGACTTGGTACACGTGTTATTAACCCCTAGGTTCATTTTGCGCTGGATTTGTCCTTTAAATCATATTCTTAAATTTATTTAGGTTATTTCCTATGGACATATTGGTATCAGGACTTACTCGGTTGACATGGAGACATAGATTGACTGAATGGTATCATGGCACACAAACAAAGCATTATTTTCTACACATAAATATACTTGGAAAAATGCCTGGCATGGTTTCTACCTGATTTCTAAATGTTGGCCTACTGGGACTCTGACCTTTTATTGAGCGTTACCTCAATGTTTGCACTTCTGCAATACTGTATCCAATGAAACCTCTTCTTTATTGAACATTCATGAAAATCAGTCTGTGAACCAAGTTGTGTTATTAACATTCTTGTTTTTTTTAATGTTCTCATACATTTTGTAATTAGCTTTATTGTGTATAATATATACAGTTGGAAATGTGTGACAACTATTTGTACTTTAAGTTTTTGTAAAAGGTGGTCATTGGTTTGTGCCTTCTTTTTTGGGATGCCCCCTCCACCCCCTGATATTGATCATTCAGAGGTGTATAAAAAGCATTAGGTAGATGAGGAGAGTTTTAAGACAAACAGTGCAATGGCTGGGGGTGCTCTCTTCGTTTGGATCCCCTTCCTTCTCTTATGTGTCTTTCAAGCTTCTGACAACAGACATGGTAAGTCAAGTCGATTTTTAATTATTTAGCCCAATATCACAAATTTGCCTCAAGGTGCTTTACAATCTGTACAGAATACAACACCATCTGTCCTTAGAAATAAACTAAAACTCCCCCTAAAATAATGGAAGACACCTCAGGAAGAGCAACTGAGGAGGGGTCCCTCTCTCAGGATGGACAGATCATGTGTACAGAATAGGCCAAAATAATAAAATTACATTATAGACATCAGGATGACACAATTATAGATTGTAAACATACAAAGTAAGGTAAGGAACAGTAATCCACCCGTAGTACTCAGTAAGCAGTGAATAACAAACATTTTAAACTTAAATTGTTAATGTTGAATTGTCTCTGTTTTCTCAGTCGGTCGGGATGCGTATGATTCAAATGGTGGTATAAAAAATCCAGCGACAGACCACATCTTTTCGCAGATCCCAGTGAGTCCCCAAAACTGTGACTCAAGTGAGAAAAAAACACATTTATGCCTCAATTTGGGCCATCCTTATAATTCTCTATCTTCTGCTGTGTTGTCTTCAGATAACCCTACCAGAAGGAATTGATCCCAAGAATATAAATATAACGGTATGTACCAAAACTGTTTTTAAAACTTTTATCTCATAAAAATATTCAAGAATGTTTTTTACGTCTGCTTTTTGTATTTATGTCAACCAATCCAATATATTTTGTTCTCTCGTAGTCAATAACCATCAAAACTTGTACTGGTGAGTGGTTCTTTATACGAAAAGTCAAGTCTCCCATTTCGAATGCACACAATTGCTTAGGCTGATGTGGAGGACATAGTATAACACTTTATAAACAAATTGTGACATACTCTTTAACATGTTTTAACATGCTGTGTCAGATGTGAAGGAACAGCTGACACAGCTTAACATTCAGCTTCAGCAGACAAAGCTCCGCAACAGCCACCTAGGTGAGTATTCAACTTTTATGTTTAGAACCTGAGGTATATCACTAGTTAGGACTGTTGCTCTGACTTTACCTGCACTCTTTCTGACAGATAATGAAGCCTTTGGGTTGAGGAGGGAAGTCAGACAGCTGAACCTGCAGCTTGCCACATGCAGCGCAACAGCCTCAGTCATTACTGGCTGTAAGTGTTTGATTGTAACTCATACTCGTCATACATGACACATGTTCAGGTGTGACACATGGAACGACATAAACCAATGTTAAACTGTGTATTTAATTCCTGGACAGCCTATCAAACCCAGCTCCTCAACAAAATGAAGCAGCTTCTAGAGACATTTGATAGTGATACATTTCTGAGTAAGTTTACCTGACTTGGAGTTAAACCATCATATTTTGTTAATGTGTTGCTGCACATGTCACTTTACATTTATTATATGGCAATGAGTTTCTAATACTGTTTTTTCTAGTCCTGAAAATCATTGCACTGACCAGGGAGGTGAATACATTACAGAAGAAGATCAAACATGCTGCTAATTCTACTGAAACCTCTAAAATCAGAGGTGAGTGTTGTTTTATTGCTAAGCTTTTACAATTTAGCACCATACTCTCCTGTTACTTTTGATGAAATAAACTCTAACATCATTTTTAACTTGAATTATTTGAACTCGGCTTGAACGGCATCTTCAAATGCATATTCTGTTCGAAGCTTCTGTGAGGATGGCGTTGTTAGCTAATGTCTTTGAATTCCAATGTTTCACATGTGAACTTGTCTCGCAGTGCTGCAGAGAGAGCAGCAAGAGAAGATCAATGAACTGAACATAAAGATGCAGCAGGTGGAAAGCAGCCACCCAAACTCGGCTCTGAGTAAGATTTACAACACATTTGTAGAACAGTTGTGAGCAGTGGTGAAGTCCCAAGATGCTGATCTATTTTGATTTGTACAAACTTTATATAAAAGCTATATACAATCTTTATATATAAACTTTACACAAACTTTATAAATATATACACTATACAGCTATACACAACATTTTTATTAGCTATACACAGTAGTAAATGGTTCTGACCAGACTTGTTTTTTGTGTGTTCAGTTCTTCAGATCATCTCACTGCAAAATCAGATCTGGGATATGGAACAGGCACAATTAAGAAGAGGAGAAACTAATCTTCAGCCTGACAAGATCATTTTGGGTAAATTGCTGCCCAATTGACTGAAATATTTGTTTATTTGCATGTTAAGGTATGAAAATTGTTTGTCCGTAATTCAGTTGATAAATCTGAAGTGAGGCTTTTGAGACAAGAACCCATTTTTCCTTTAACAAATCAAATGTCTATTATAATGCAAGCGCACCATTGTGAAATTTAATACAGTCAGGGTTTTTTGCTGCCATAGCCTTACTTGGTCTTGTAGCTTATGTGGCTAGAGTTAGCAAACTTCAATTGTGTTGTATAATGCACACTACGGTCTCAGTTTTCTGACTTTATGACTCTTCCGCATTTCTGCTACTAACAATAGCTTAACATATTTGAAAAAAACTCTTGGTTTGGATGATGATGGTGTTGGTTCACTGAACATCTGATGTGGTGTGCACATTTAAACACAGGATCCAGTGCCATTCCAAGGTTTTATTGTTGTCAAGGCAGGGAAAAGGTTTACACTGGTGGCAGGTGAATAATGGATTGGTCGATGGATGGACAATCAATCATAACAAATTAGGTTGGATTCAACTTGACTTACATCAGTAATACATCCACAGTCTGCACTGCATCCACAATCTGTACTTGGTTTTTCTCTGCCATGTTTTTGCGTAATATGACGTCAAGGCGGCAAGTCAGGCACCAAAATTTAGCTGTGTTGTGGGGGTGTTCACCTGAATTTTCCCATTTGGGAACTAATTTTTCCGATTATTCTGACACCACATGAATGCAGCACTAAACAGGTCCCATATTATGCTCATTTTCAGGTTCATACTTGTATTTTTTACATGCTTTAATGTAAAAACACATAATTTTTCTCATACTGTCTGTCAGAATATACCTGTCTGAAACTGTCCATTTAAGCGCCTGTCTCTTTAAGCCCCCTCTCTAAACCCAGTCTGCTCTGATAGGTCAGATTGATTGCGCTCTATGAGTCTCTGCACCATCATTGCAGAGGGGAATGACTGTAACAGCAATGTAGCGGCACTTTCTACCTATATATAATATAGTTGTGTATAGTTGTTTGAGAAAATAATAAATAAATAAAATAAAAAAAATAAATAAAATAAAATAAAATATATATATATATATATATATATATATATATATATATATATATGTACTGTATATCACATTGACCTGCATTGTAATTAAAAAAAGTAATGGAAATCTCACTTTTTACTATATGGGACCTTAAAGCATTTAGAGCAGTATCTCATAATTGTTTGTTGCCGCTGTTCCTAAAAGTTACATAATCTCTCTTTTACGTCATGCCACTTATAAATATCTTCTTCCTCTTTAGCAGTTTTGTTTAGCAGGAATCCATCTGTTAGCATTAAATGTCTGTGTTTATGATTTGTTCTCTGCTTAATCACTTTCACTTCATTAGATCTACAAGAGCAGCTGGACAGGAAGATCAGTGAGCTGCGAGCCAAAGGAGATGCAGACTCAGCTAGTCAGTGCATCTCTCCACATCTGTCAATATTTGCTTTATAATTAACAATGTTAAAGGTTCGGATCAGGATGTAACTTTTCCTGACACATTCTCTGTTGGTCCTCCAGTGCTGGAGCTCATTTCTGTGCACAGTAAGATCACAGTGATGCAGAGGCTCATCAATGTCAACATTGAGAAATCCAGAGTTCATGCTGCTGGTGAGTCCATACTGATATCTTATAGTGTTGTAGATCCTGTCTTATCTTTTATTTGTAATTTTATGTTACTGAAGCTTCATTTTTTGTTTCTTTATTTAGATTATCAGAGGGAGTGGAGGCAAAAAGCTGAGCTCCTTAGAAGAAAGATCTTACAGTTGAATCGTGAGGAGAGTAACAGTGAACTTAGTAAGTGTGCAACTTAACAAAATGCAGTTTTTGTTGTTGTTATAGTTGTGTTTACTACAGCATTTATTTGACATTCTTTATCTGTTTTTCTCCAGCCAAGGAAATCTTGAGGCTGCAGGCTGAGGTGGAGCATTTTAGACAGTTAATGATAGATGCCAAAAAGGCAACTGAGTCCCAACTTAAAGGTGAGCAGTTCTATGAAACTTGATTTACTTAAATTTATTAAGATGAAATTCACACTTTTACTTATCGAATGAGGGGTTATGAATTGATAAACTAGAAACAAACCTTACAGTTCCTTGATTAAGTGTGTGTGTGTGTGTATGTGTGTGTGTGTGTGTGTGTGTGTGTGTGTGTGTGTGTGTGTGTGTGTGTGCGTGCGTGCGTGTGCGTGCGTGTGTGTGCTCTTCTTTTTTGTTATACTGTATTCTTATTTTTGTTGTTTATGCTTATATTTTAATATGTTCATGTAAAGTTTACCTGTAATGAAAGGTGCTTTAAAAAATACAATTTCCATTGTTATTTTCATCCTAGAGCTAAGAGTTAATTTGGAGGAGGAGAAGAAACAGCAAGCTAACTTACAGAAACACCTGGAGGAAACAGAGTATGCCCAGTCACAACTGAGTAAGTATGAGTATGAAAAAGAGGCAGTCCGAGCTCTGCCCTTAAATTGTATTTTACTGAAATCTTTCTATTTTAAATGGTGTGTTATCTTCACAAGGAAAACACCAACAAAGCACCTGTTAACAGCATACGTATACCACCTCCAAAAATCAAAGTCTAAACACTGAAGTCTTTTCTTGTACTTTGACCAGTCATGAAATTCATCAGCATAATGAAAGAGGTGAGAGAGCTGGACGATGATGAGCAACACCATACGATATCAACAAGTCAAGCCAGCAGTGAGTTCTTCTCTACTACTTCTACTGTTAAAGTCAGGCTGGAAATCAGCTGATAACTGCCACAAACTGATCCCATAAATAATTGGTATCTTACACTTGGACTCAAATCTCTTACATTTCATTATTTTTAAATCAGCTCTTCAGACTGTGCTTCAAGCCAAAGAAAAGGAATTTGCCAAAGCTCAGGCTGAAATAAATGGTGAGTCCATTAAAAAGTGCTCCGAAAACTTCAAAGCACAATTTCAGTTGATCGTTTCGATGACCTGACTTCATCCTGTGTAACAGAGCTGCAGAGGAAACTGCGATTAAAGAGCAAAGAATGCTCTGGACTTGAGGAAAGATATGAGGGTAAGTTGTAAACACGACTTCAGCTAAAGGCTCTGATAAGTCATGTTGTAGTTTCAGTTCTGATTTGGGTTATGTGTGTGTTTCTATCAGTGGTAAAGACTGAAATTGAACAGAAGATTGTAGAACTGACCAGAACCAGTAACTCCAAAGCAGCACTCAGTGAGTAGCGTTACTATGCAGCATTGCCATTACAGCCTCAGTGCAGTGTTTACATAAAGCTGAAATCTCTCCATAAGAGCTGTCTCCTGCTTTGTTTTTTTCTTCAGAAGTATAAGATGTGTAGTGATGTTTGCTCTGTTTATCTGATTCAGTTCTGAACGTGATAAACCTACATGGTGATCTGAAGACTCTGAGGGATCTGATCTCCACTGCAAGTGATCCAGACAGGATCTCAGGTGAGTCACACATTGAATGTTTCTCACTGCAAATATGTATCCGTAATAACCATTTTGTTTCGCATTGAGAAAGTTAGTCAGTCAGCTGTTGCTTTGATTAATCTGCTTGTTAAAACATTTTTTAAATGCACTCATTACATGATCATATTTTCTTCATTTCTTTTAACCAAAGAGAATTAGTTTTTAAACACTTATATACATCTTTTTGTGTCACATTTATTGTCTCTGCCCCTACCAGTTATCACTGTTATCACTTTGTCTCCTCACAGAGCTGCAGAGGCAACTGGAGGAGAAACAAGAAGAACTTAACTCCAAGACTGCTGACATTGAGAGACTGATACCCAACCCCAAAATAAGTAAGCACATTGATTTTATACACTGTGAGCACCTTGGTCAACTGTTGAAGTCCAAAATGAATTAAATGATGCAACCTCGTGTTTCAGTTTTAACAATCATCGAGCTGCAGAATGAGATCTGGGACCTTCAGAAAAAGGCTGCCAATGATACCACTGGTGACGATGTAAAAAGTTAGTCTATTTTGAACGCCAATGTACCAATTCAGAGTGACATCATTTGAGAAATGAAATCACAAATGACAAATGTAATCGACATTAAAGACTATTCACTTTCTCCTAGAGTTGCAAGACAGAGTGAATGGCCTTATCACTGAATTAGACGACAATGGTGACGACAACACAAAACTGAGTGAGTTTTTAAATATCTGTGAGCAGGAAGTTTTCTTTCATCATCCCTCTGATCCTATTACAGTATCTCTACAATTAAACTACATGTTTGCCCTCTCTACTGTGGTGCGCTTCAGTGCTGCAGATCATACTGCTGCAGAGTCAGGTGGAGCAGCTGCAGAGACAGTTACCAACCACTCAGGTAACACGTAAGTATCTCCAGCAAACCTTTTCAGCAATCCCCAAGCAAACAAAAGATCACCTGTTGCTAAGGTTGTCTGTAATATTTGTATTATTGTATCCTGATATTCTGCATGCAACTAATATATATGTTTTAATGTCTTTAAATGTGTCTCAGAGCTCACTGATGATCTTACAGCCAAGAAGTTCGAGCTGCAGAAATACGTCAACGAGCTGAATGAGAAAAACCAGACAATTGCCAGGTTGAGTAAGTAAAGAGGGAACATGGTGTCCACATTCATAGCTGAGGAAATGGTCTGTATCATATGTTTTTTCTGTGTTCCTAAGTTCTGACAATCACTGATCTGCAAAACCAACTCAGGAACCTAGAAAAAGGAGAGCACAATACAGACCAAACAGCGTCTGCTGCAATTACTAGTGAGTGTCTCATTTCTCTACTTTGACAATTATTGAGTTCATGTATTATGCGTGATTTATGCTTCTGTGTTACCTAAATCTACGCCATGGCTACGTACGTAGGTATGTGGACACACGGACCCTACGGCAGACCCTACGCTACACGTCGCGGCGACGCAACGTCGCTCGGCCGTGGCTTGGTAGCGTTGCATTTCCCCCTACTCATTTCCTGGTTTTCTTTCTCCATGAACAACATTAAATCAAGGAGAGGGTTAACTTTTCCTGCTCCATCTTTCCCACCATGGTCGGAAAGCACAGGGAAGACACTTTGTTTCTCTCACTATGACTCTAGAGTCGCTACTCGCGCCGAAGCTAATCACCGTCACTCTCTCACTCGCTCTACCACACGCTCCCCACGCACACACACATGCCGGCCCTGCTGTTCTCATAAAGAGATCGACGCACAAGTATAAACCTCAGGCCACTTACATAGGCTATGGCGAAAGCTTTGCCTGGAGCCTCCGCAGAACCATAAATCACTCTTTAGCAATAGCTGAAGCATACCTGACTTTTCCTAGAGCTGAGAGAACAACTGAAGGCAAAAGTGGAGGAGCACAGCCGTGATCAAGCTGAGATCAAGGGTAAGTTCAGCAGTAGCATGTGTAGGTTTCTGCAACAAGATACAAAAAAACATCAACCAAAAAGGATGAATGTGTTTGTTTTTTTCACTAGCTCTGCAGAATAAACTGAACCAGACGGAGTCACAGTGTCCCGGGTTCGAGGACAAACTTAAAGGTGAGTGTAGTGTGACTTGTTACTTACTGTCCATGCAGGCCAGTAACGTCACACCCTTTTGACTCCATTGTGCGAAATGAATGGGTTTAATGTCAAAAAATAAAATAAAATGAATTGTTGTTAGAAATAGGATAATACAATACACATAATAATAATAATAAGTCTGAAACTGGTGTAGCCTGCTACAGCTTATTATGCTTACCCTTTTACAATCCAATACAGGCAGACAAAAACTTACAGTATTCTGTACATACTAATCATACTAATGGCAATGTGGCTTTCTGATCACGTATTTATATATTCAATAAATTATTTTTATATCTTTTTTAAACATCCTAAGTGTGCTACAAGTTTTGAATGATGTATTACATTGGCCCTCACGATTTGTTTTTTAAACATGCAAATTCCTCTCAAATCATATTGACTTTCATTTCAAACAACCTTTGGATACTTTTTCAGGTAATAACTATTGGAAAGGTGAAGCGAACAATGAGGGGGAGAGGGGGCAACCCTGGCAGATGTTGCCTGTCAAAACCACAACTATTGGATTAGCATAAAGAAAGAAACTTGTATCTTAGAAACATATTGTTCACAGTCCTCAGATAGCCCTGTTTAAGGTATTCAAATGTTTGAACTTGTTCTGTCTGTGGGATCAACAGTTGTTACAAATGTGTCTAAATGTGCATGTAGATCTGCAGACCAACCTGGATGACAAAATGAAGGAACTGCAGTCCAAAACTGAGTCTGTTTCTTCACTTGGTGAGTGGTGGAGCTGTTTTACCAAACCGTACAAAAGAACACAATAATTGTGTTGGGGTCTGCATATAAAGTTTGAAGGATAAGAAAAACTTTAGACAATTTAAATATGGTTCTATAGTTGCTTTTAAATGTGGTTCTTTCAGCTCTCCAGGTTTCTACATTAACCCTGCAACTGGAGGAGCTGAAGAGACAACTACAAAACACTGAATCTGAAACCAAGATCAAAGGTCAGTGTGTGTGTGTGTGTGTGTCACTATACAGTTTAATAGTGGCCCATTTGTTGACATGTTCCATCTTTGCTTGACATCAAGTATTTACCATTTCTGAGATATTTGGTTTCCATGTTTAAATTACGCACTTCAATTGGTGCACAAAATATGGGACCTGTGCAGCTTAGAGACAGAGACATATTTAGACAATGGTGTAAAATTGTTTTGTTTTTGTTCTGCAGAGCTTCAAAAGCTTATAGATGAGAAAAATAATGAGCTGGCCAAAAAAACAGAAGAGCTAAAAGCAAGAAGTGTTCAACCACAAAGACGTGAGTGGAACATGATTAACAACCGACTGAAGGAGACACAATCACTGAATTATATGTATAATCAAGATGGGAGGTTAATATGATTATCAAAGTTTAACTCTTTTTCCAGTTCTACGGATCATTGCAATACAAACAGAGATTGAGAAACTGTCATATGTGGCAGCAAATGACACAGATTACGATAAGATTAGAGGTGAGTGACACATGACTAAGGAGCAGAGCAATAATGTAATAGCCTCCAAATGTTTTTAATAAACTGTCAAAACAAAACAAGTGCTCACATGAAATAATGTTATTCTACGTCTCTTGCTCTGCAGCGCTCCAAGACCATTTGAATAATTTGGTGGACGAAATTCAAGATGAAAACAATGAAAATACTAAACTGAGTGAGTCATGATAAAAATGACAGTAAAAATGAATTGTTCCATGGTTGTTGATCATGGTGTTGTTTCCACTGAATGGATCTCATCCAAGCTTTCTTCTGTTAGTGTTTAAAATGTTGGCTTATCAAGATGAAATAGCAAGATTGGAGAAGCAAGAAAAGAGTCAGACACAAGCAGCGTTGGAGAGAATTAAAGGTGGGGAGCAATATATACAAGTCACTTATTATGAATGCTTTTTCATACATTCTGAGAAAATAAAACATCCATTCTGTCTTTGTTCGGAGATCTGGAGAATGAACTGGAGGACATCAGAAATCAGATAGAAGAAAAGACACTGGTGCTGGACTCAAGTGATACAAGGATCGCTAATCTAAGTAAGTGGTTTGGTCAGAAAAAAACAAACAACCGAATTGTCAAATGGCATCAGAATACTAAAAGTAGTGTGTTGCTTTTTTTAGCGGCTCAGATTATGGAACTTAAAAACAAAGTCAAACCACTAGAAGACGAGATATTAGGCGTTAAAGAGACAAGCGCTAAGAACGTCAGAGGTAAAGAACTACATTTTATTGTTACATTGTAATGTGCCACAAAGTAATACATACAATGATACCCAGATTTTGATTTCATGATTTTGTATTTCATTGACATCTAAATCATTTTCAGAGCTGCAAAACAGACTGGAATTGTTAACGCGGCAACTGCAAGACAGTGAACTTCAACTCCAGGAAGCAGATGCAAAGAATTTTAACTTGAGTGAGAACATTTCTTATTTGCTAAAGTTTTGTGTCATGTTTGTTTCCTTTAAGCACAAAATAACTGCAGCTGTGTCTGTGTCTCTGCTAGTAATGGAGATTGCTGATTTGAGGACACAACTGAAAAAGGCTCAGAAAAAGGCATCCAAACCTGCTGAAAAAAGCAATGGTTTGTAATTCTGTTACTTCACTACTATTGTGTCTCTGCTGTCATCCAACACATGATGTCTGACTAGAATAGATCTTTTAAATATCTTAAAACGAACATGTAAAGATTAAATGATCTGTCTTCATCTACAACCTTCCTCCTTTATCTGGAATGATGTTAAAACAAATCTTTTTGGTCTTTCATACAACTGTGGTTATTTTTTGTCTTCTCTCTCAGAATTGGAACAACAACTACAAACACAACAAACAGTGAACAAAAAACTTGAAAGCACAAATAAAGGTATGTAACCTACTGTATATTGTTTGACATTTTGGGAAATACGATTATTTGCTTTTTATCATAGAGTTAGATCATAAGATTGATACCACTCATGTTTTTATGCAATAATGCTACAGCCAGAAGCCGGTTAGCTTAGCACAAAGACTGGAAACGGGGACAGCGCTAGCCTGGCTCTGTCCAAAGATATTAAAGTGTGTTGTGTTTTTACGTGGGGTTATGTGTCAGACTATTTCTTGGTCGGGAGCAGACACTTCCTGAAATCTCTGCAGGCTAACTTCAGGCCACTTAAGGCTGTTTTATGCTTCTGCGTCAACTCCACGCCGTAGCTACGCCGTCGCTCCTATGGCGTCGTGACCCTTTCGGAGTTCTGCGTCGGGGTTGCTTTGCATCGCGGTGCATTTCACCGCCATAACGCTAGGGGGTGATAAGTCTGAGGTTATTTGCGAGGTGTCTGTCAGCCAGTTTACAGTATGTTATGTTAGCAAGCAAACTTTAGCACAACTGCCCACAAAGTACTGCTTGCTGGCGAAGTGCTAATTTCAAGACGTTACTGACATATAGACACTTTACAAACGGATAACCCCGTCATTGTAACCAAAACATGTCTTGAGTTTATTTGCCAAGCTTAAGTCAGTGAACTAGCATGTTGCTACTCCCCACAGTAGGCTGCTTGAAACACCGACTATCAACACACAGGACGAGTTGACCAATCACAGTCCTTGCGGTCTGCGTTGCCTCAACGCAAAGTTACAAATTTTTGGAGGTGCACGTCGAGCTACGGCGGAGGGCTCGGAGGGGGGTTCGCGGCAACGCAGAGGCGTCTGCGGGGGTACGCCGTCGATTCAACGCAGAAGCATAAAACAGCCTTTACATAGGCTATGGCGAAAGCTCTGCATGGAGCCTCCGCAGAACCATAAATCACTCTTTAGCAATAGCTGAAGCATACCTGACTTTTCCTAGAGCTGAGAGAACAACTGAAGGCAAACGTGGAGGAGCACATCCGTGATCAAGCTGAGATCAAGGGTAAGTTCAGCAGTAGCATGTGTACGTTTCTGCAACAAGATACAAAAAAGCAACAACCAAAAAAGATGAATGTGTTTGTTTTTTTCACTAGCTCTGCAGAATAAACTGAACCAGACGGAGTCACAGTGTACCGAGTTTGAGGACAAACTTAAAGGTGAGTGTAGTGTGACTTGTTACTTACTGTCCGTGCAGGCCAGTAACGTCACACCCTTTTGACTCCATTGTGGGAAATGAATGGGTTTAATGTCAAAAAATAAAATAAAATGAATTGTTGTTAGAAATAGGATAATACAATACACATAATAATAATAATAAGTCTGAAACTGGTGTAGCCTGCTACAGCTTATTATGCTTACCCTTTTACAATCCAATACAGGCAGACAAAAACTTACAGTATTCTGTACATACTAGGGCTGTCAAACGATTAATTTTTTTAATCGCGATTAATCGATGACTGTCTATAGTTAATCGCGATTAATCGCATATTTTATCACATGATTAAAATTCTATTGTCTTGCATTTCAGAACAGTTTTTAAGTACATATTAACAATCAAAAGCAATTCTTACCAGTGTATCTTGATTGGGAATCAAATGAATGCAAAGAAAGTTACTTTATGAACTTGATTTTAAGATTTGTAATTATTTATTTACTGTAAACAAAAGAAAAATGTGTGAATCTGTCATTATTTGCACAATTCCTCCAAGTACCTAACTAAAAAACTAAAAATCCCTATCCTTACTAGAGTCAATATAGTGTTTAGTAACTCCTAAATAATTTTGATTACTCACTGACGTCCAGTGATCACCGGTTAATGAGACAGCGTTTGCAGCACCTTGTAGCAGTTCCACTGTGGCTGCTTTCTCCGTGTCATACAGGCTGTGTGTGGGGCTGCTGTCCCCCTCGACGGCAATGAGACGGGTCAGAACATGCCAACCGTAGTACGTCTTTAAGACCCAAGTCATCTACGATGCTGACAGGTCTGCAGTTAGTTGCCACCCATTTTGCAAGAGCTGTAGTAATTCTTTGGGATTTGGTTTCATCCACAGGTCGGCAAGTAGCACTCTCCAAAATAGTGCTTTGCCTGAGTGGGTAGCATGCTAGCGGCTAGCATCAACGTTAACTGTACTACTATGCTTAGCTCGTAGGTGGTAGCTCAAGCTTGACGTGGTTCGGTGATATTTTAATTTGGCTTTACACAATGTGCATATGTCTTTCGACTTGTCTACGAGCCGTCCGGGAGTTTTGGAAAATAAAAAGTGCCAATCAGAGATGTGTTGCTGCTGTCTTTCTCTATCATGGCTGCAGCCTGCAGCAGGAGGAAGTTTGGCAGCTTGATGATAAGTAAAGGTGCTGCAAAGGGTCAAAATAGTAGCCTGTTAGGCACGACGCAAAGCCGAGTGAAGTGTAAAATAAATTGATAATAGCCGGCATGCGATTAAAAAAATGACCGCGTTATGCTCGGCCGTTAATCGCATTGCGATTAACGCGTTAATGCTGAAAGCCCTAGTACATACTAATCATACTAATGGAAATGTGGCTCTCTGATCACGTATTTATATATTCAATAAATTATTTTTATATCTTTTTTAAACATCCTAAGTGTGCTACAAGTTTTGAATGATGTATTACATTGGTCCTCACGATTTGTTTTTTAAACATGCAAATTCCTCTCAAATCATATTGACTTTCATTTCAAACAACCTTTGGATACTTTTTCAGGTAATAACTATTGGAAAGGTGAAGCGAACAATGAGGGGGAGAGGGGGCAACCCTGGCAGATGTTGCCTGTCAAAACCACAACTATTGGATTAGCATAAAGAAAGAAACTTGTATCTTAGAAACATATTGTTCACAGTCCTCAGATAGCCCTGTTTAAGGTATTCAAATGTTTGAACTTGTTCTGTCTGTGGGATCAACAGTTGTTACAAATGTGTCTAAATGTGCATGTAGATCTGCAGACCAACCTGGATGACAAAATGAAGGAACTGCAGTCCAAAACTGAGTCTGTTTCTTCACTTGGTGAGTGGTGGAGCTGTGTTACCAAACCGTACAAAAGAACACAATAATTGTGTTGGGATCTGCATATAAAGTTTGAAGGATAAGAAAAACTTTAGACAATTTAAATATGGTTCTATAGTTGCTTTTAAATGTGGTTCTTTCAGCTCTCCAGGTTTCTACATTAACCCTGCAACTGGAGGAGCTGAAGAGACAACTACAAAACACTGAATCTGAAACCAAGATCAAAGGTCAGTGTGTGTGTGTGTGTGTGTGTGTGTGTCACTATACAGTTTAATAGTGCCCCATTTGTTGACATATTCCATCTTTGCTTGACATCAAGTATTTACCATTTCTGAGATATTTGGTTTCCATGTTTAAATTACGCACTTCAATTGGTGCACAAAATATGGGACCTGTGCAGCTTAGAGACAGAGACATATTTAGACAATGGTGTAAAATTGTTTTGTTTTTGTTCTGCAGAGCTTCAAAAGCTTATAGATGAGAAAAATAATGAGCTGGCCAAAAAAACAGAAGAGCTAAAAGCAAGAAGTGCTCAACCACAAAGACGTGAGTGGAACATGATTAACAACCGACTGAAGGAGTCACAATCACTGAATTATATGTATAATCAAGATGGGAGGTTAATATGATTATCAAAGTTTAACTCTTTTTCCAGTTCTACGGATCATTGCAATACAAACAGAGATTGAGAAACTGTCATATGTGGCAGCAAATGACACAGATTACGATAAGATTAGAGGTGAGTGACACATGACTAAGGAGAGAGCAATAATGTAATAGCCTCCAAATGTTTTTAATAAACTGTCAAAACAAGTGCTCACATGAAATAATGTTATTCTACGTCTCTTGCTCTGCAGCGCTCCAAGACCATTTGAATTATTTGGTGGACGGAATTCAAGATGAAAACAATGAAAATACTAAACTGAGTGAGTCATGATAAAAATGACAGTAAAAATGAATTGTTCCATGGTTGTTGATCATGGTGTTGTTTCCACTGAATGGATCTCATCCAAGCTTTCTTCTGTTAGTGTTTAAAATGTTGGCTTATCAAGATGAAATAGCAAGATTGGAGAAGCAAGAAAAGAGTCAGACACAAGCAGCGTTGGAGAGAATTAAAGGTGGGGAGCAATATATACAAGTCACTTATTATGAATGCTTTTTCATACATTCTGAGAAAATAAAACATCCATTCTGTCTTTGTTCGGAGATCTGGAGAATGAACTGGAGGACATCAGAAATCAGATAGAAGAAAAGACACTGGTGCTGGACTCAAGTGATACAAGGATCGCTAATCTAAGTAAGTGGTTTGGTCAGAAAAAAACAAACAACCAAATTGTCAAATGGCATCAGAATACTAAAAGTAGTGTGTTGCTTTTTTTAGCGGCTCAGATTATGGAACTTAAAAACAAAGTCAAACCACTAGAAGACGAGATATTAGACATTAAAGAGACAAGCGCTGAGAACGTCAGAGGTAAAGAACTACATTTTATTGTTACATTGTAATGTGCCACAAAGTAATACATACAATGATACCCAGATTTTGATTTCATGATTTTGTATTTCATTGACATCTAAATCATTTTCAGAGCTGCAAAACAGACTGGAATTGATAACGCGGCAACTGCAAGACAGTGAACTTCAACTCCAGGAAGCAGATGCAAAGAATTTTAACTTGAGTGAGAACATTTCTTATTTGCTAAAGTTTTGTGTCATGTTTGTTTCCTTTAAGCACAAAATAACTGCAGCTGTGTCTGTGTCTCTGCTAGTAATGGAGATTGCTGATTTGAGGACACAACTGAAAAAGGCTCAGAAAAAGGCATCCAAACCTGCTGAAAAAAGCAATGGTTTGTAATTCTGTTACTTCACTACTATTGTGTCTCTGCTGTCATCCAACACATGATGTCTGACTAGAATAGATCTTTTAAATATCTTAAAACGAACATGTAAAGATTAAATGATCTGTCTTCATCTACAACCTTCCTCCTTTATCTGGAATGATGTTAAAACAAATCTTTTTGGTCTTTCATACAACTGTGGTTATTTTTTGTCTTCTCTCTCAGAATTGGAACAACAACTACAAACACAACAAACAGTGAACAAAAAACTTGAAAGCACAAATAAAGGTATGTAACCTACTGTATATTGTTTGACATTTTGGGAAATACGCTTATTTGCTTTTTATCATAGAGTTAGATCATAAGATTGATACCACTCATGTTTTTATGCAATAATGCTACAGCCAGAAGCCGGTTAGCTTAGCACAAAGACTGGAAACGGGGACAGCGCTAGCCTGGCTCTGTCCAAAGATATTAAAGTGTGTTGTGTTTTTACGTGGGGTTATGTGTCAGACTATTTCTTGGTCGGGAGCAGACACTTCCTGAAATCTCTGCAGGCTAACTTCAGGCCACTTAAGGCTGTTTTATGCTTCTGCGTCAACTCCACGCCGTAGCTACGCCGTCGCTCCTATGGCGTCGTGACCCTTTCGGAGTTCTGCTTCGGGGTTGCTTTGCATCGCGGTGCATTTCACCGCCATAACGCTAGGGGGTGATAAGTCTGAGGTTATTTGCGAGGTGTCTGTCAGCCAGTTTACAGTATGTTATGTTAGCAAGCAAACTTTAGCACAACTGCCCACAAAGTACTGCTTGCTGGCGAAGTGCTAATTTCAAAACGTTACTGACAAATAGACACTTTACAAACGGATAACCCCGTCATTGTAACCAAAACATGTCTTGAGTTTATTTGCAAAGCTTAACTCAGTGAACTAGCATGTTGCTACTCCCCACAATAGGCTGCTTGAAACACCGACTATCAACACACAGGACGAGTTGACCAATCACAGTCCTTGCGGTTTGCGTTGCCTCAACGCAAAGTTACAAATTTTTGGAGGTGCACGTCGAGCTACGGCGGAGGGCTCGGAGGGGGGTTCGCGGCAACGCAGAGGCGTCTGCGGGGGTACGCCGTCGATTCAACGCAGAAGCATAAAACAGCCTTTACATAGGCTATGGCGAAAGCTCTGCATGGAGCCTCCGCAGAACCATAAATCACTCTTTAGCAATAGCTGAAGCATACCTGACTTTTCCTAGAGCTGAGAGAACAACTGAAGGCAAACGTGGAGGAGCACATCCGTGATCAAGCTGAGATCAAGGGTAAGTTCAGCAGTAGCATGTGTACGTTTCTGCAACAAGATACAAAAAAGCAACAACCAAAAAAGATGAATGTGTTTGTTTTTTTTACTAGCTCTGCAGAATAAACTGAACCAGACGGAGTCACAGTGTACCGGGTTCGAGGACAAACTTAAAGGTGAGTGTAGTGTGACTTGTTACTTACTGTCCATGCAGGCCAGTAACGTCACACCCTTTTGACTCCATTGTGGGAAATGAATGGGTTTAATGTCAAAAAATAAAATAAAATGAATTGTTGTTAGAAATAGGATAATACAATACACATAATAATAATAATAAGTCTGAAACTGGTGTAGCCTGCTACAGCTTGTTATGCTTACCCTTTTACAATCCAATACAGGCAGACAAAAACTTACAGTATTCTGTACATACTAGGGCTGTCAAACGATTAATTTTTTAATCGCGATTAATCGCTGACTGTCTATAGTTAATCGCGATTAATCGCATATTTTATCACATGATTAAAATTCTATTATTTTGCATTTCAGAACAGTTTTTAAGTACATATTAACAATCAAAAGCAATTCTTACCAGTGTATCTTGATTGGGAATCAAATGAATGCAAAGAAAGTTACTTTATGAACTTGATTTTAAGATTTGTAATTATTTATTTACTGTAAACAAAAGAAAAATGTGTGAATCTGTCATTATTTGCACAATTCCTCCAAGTACCTAACTAAAAAACTAAAAATCCCTATCCTTACTAGAGTCAATATAGTGTTTAGTAACTCCTAAATAATTTTGATTACTCACTGACGTCCAGTGATCACCGGTTAATGAGACAGCGTTTGCAGCACCTTGTAGCAGTTCCACTGTGGCTGCTTTCTCCGTGTCATACAGGCTGTGCGTGGGGCTGCTGTCCCCCTCGACGGCAATGAGACGGGTCAGAACATGCCAACCGTAGTACGTCTTTAAGACCCGAGTCATCTACGATGCTGACAGGTCTGCAGTTAGTTGCCACCCATTTTGCAAGAGCTGTAGTAATTCTTTGGGATTTGGTTTCATCCACAGGTCGGCAAGTAGCACTCTCCAAAATAGTGCTTTGCCTGAGTGGGTAGCATGCTAGCGGCTAGCATCAACGTTAACTGTACTACTATGCTTAGCTCGTAGGTGGTAGCTCAAGCTTGACGTGGTTCGGTGATATTTTAATTTGGCTTTACACAATGTGCATATGTCTTTCGACTTGTCTACGAGCCGTCCGGGAGTTTTGGGAAATAAAAAGTGCCAATCAGAGTTGTGTTGCTGCTGTCTTTCTCTATCATGGCTGCAGCCTGCAGCAGGAGGAAGTTTGGCAGCTTGATGATAAGTAAAGGTGCTGCAAAGGGTCAAAATAGTAGCCTGTTAGGCACGACGCAAAGCCGAGTGAAGTGTAAAATAAATTGATAATAGCCGGCATGCGATTAAAAAAATGACCGCGTTATGCTCGGCCCTTAATCGCATTGCGATTAACGCGTTAATGCTGAAAGCCCTAGTACATACTAATCATACTAATGGAAATGTGGCTTTCTGATCACGTATTTATATATTCAATAAATTATTTTTATATCTTTTTTAAACATCCTAAGTGTGCTACAAGTTTTGAATGATGTATTACATTGGTCCTCACGATTTGTTTTTTAAACATGCAAATTCCTCTCAAATCATATTGACTTTCATTTCAAACAACCTTTGGATACTTTTTCAGGTAATAACTATTGGAAAGGTGAAGCGAACAATGAGGGGGAGAGGGGGCAACCCTGGCAGATGTTGCCTGTCAAAACCACAACTATTGGATTAGCATAAAGAAAGAAACTTGTATCTTAGAAACATATTGTTCACAGTCCTCAGATAGCCCTGTTTAAGGTATTCAAATGTTTGAACTTGTTCTGTCTGTGGGATCAACAGTTGTTACAAATGTGTCTAAATGTGCATGTAGATCTGCAGACCAACCTGGATGACAAAATGAAGGAACTGCAGTCCAAAACTGAGTCTGTTTCTTCACTTGGTGAGTGGTGGAGCTGTGTTACCAAACCGTACAAAAGAACACAATAATTGTGTTGGGATCTGCATATAAAGTTTGAAGGATAAGAAAAACTTTAGACAATTTAAATATGGTTCTATAGTTGCTTTTAAATGTGGTTCTTTCAGCTCTCCAGGTTTCTACATTAACCCTGCAACTGGAGGAGCTGAAGAGACAACTACAAAACACTGAATCTGAAACCAAGATCAAAGGTCAGTGTGTGTGTGTGTGTGTGTGTGTGTGTGTGTGTGTGTGTGTGTGTCACTATACAGTTTAATAGTGCCCCATTTGTTGACATATTCCATCTTTGCTTGACATCAAGTATTTACCATTTCTGAGATATTTGGTTTCCATGTTTAAATTACGCACTTCAATTGGTGCACAAAATATGGGACCTGTGCAGCTTAGAGACAGAGACATATTTAGACAATGGTGTAAAATTGTTTTGTTTTTGTTCTGCAGAGCTTCAAAAGCTTATAGATGAGAAAAATAATGAGCTGGCCAAAAAAACAGAAGAGCTAAAAGCAAGAAGTGTTCAACCACAAAGACGTGAGTGGAACATGATTAACAACCGACTGAAGGAGTCACAATCACTGAATTATATGTATAAACAAGATGGGAGGTTAATATGATTATCAAAGTTTAACTCTTTTTCCAGTTCTACAGATCATTGCAATACAAACAGAGATTGAGAAACTGTCATATGTGGCAGCAAATGACACAGATTACGATAAGATTAGAGGTGAGTGACACATGACTAAGGAGCAGAGCAATAATGTAATAGCCTCCAAATGTTTTTAATAAACTGTCAAAACAAAACAAGTGCTCACATGAAATAATGTTATTCTACGTCTCTTGCTCTGCAGCGCTCCAAGACCATTTGAATAATTTGGTGGACGAAATTCAAGATGAAAACAATGAAAATACTAAACTGAGTGAGTCATGATAAAAATGACAGTAAAAATGAATTGTTCCATGGTTGTTGATCATGGTGTTGTTTCCACTGAATGGATCTCATCCAAGCTTTCTTCTGTTAGTGTTTAAAATGTTGGCTTATCAAGATGAAATAGCAAGATTGGAGAAGCAAGAAAAGAGTCAGACACAAGCAGCGTTGGAGAGAATTAAAGGTGGGGAGCAATATATACAAGTCACTTATTATGAATGCTTTTTCATACATTCTGAGAAAATAAAACATCCATTCTGTCTTTGTTCGGAGATCTGGAGAATGAACTGGAGGACATCAGAAATCAGATAGAAGAAAAGACACTGGTGCTGGACTCAAGTGATACAAGGATCGCTAATCTAAGTAAGTGGTTTGGTCAGAAAAAAACAAACAACCAAATTGTCAAATGGCATCAGAATACTAAAAGTAGTGTGTTGCTTTTTTTAGCGGCTCAGATTATGGAACTTAAAAACAAAGTCAAACCACTAGAAGACGAGATATTAGACATTAAAGAGACAAGCGCTGAGAACGTCAGAGGTAAAGAACTACATTTTATTGTTACATTGTAATGTGCCACAAAGTAATACATACAATGATACCCAGATTTTGATTTCATGATTTTGTATTTCATTGACATCTAAATCATTTTCAGAGCTGCAAAACAGACTGGAATTGATAACGCGGCAACTGCAAGACAGTGAACTTCAACTCCAGGAAGCAGATGCAAAGAATTTTAACTTGAGTGAGAACATTTCTTATTTGCTAAAGTTTTGTGTCATGTTTGTTTCCTTTAAGCACAAAATAACTGCAGCTGTGTCTGTGTCTCTGCTAGTAATGGAGATTGCTGATTTGAGGACACAACTGAAAAAGGCTCAGAAAAAGGCATCCAAACCTGCTGAAAAAAGCAATGGTTTGTAATTCTGTTACTTCACTACTATTGTGTCTCTGCTGTCATCCAACACATGATGTCTGACTAGAATAGATCTTTTAAATATCTTAAAACGAACATGTAAAGATTAAATGATCTGTCTTCATCTACAACCTTCCTCCTTTATCTGGAATGATGTTAAAACAAATCTTTTTGGTCTTTCATACAACTGTGGTTATTTTTTGTCTTCTCTCTCAGAATTGGAACAACAACTACAAACACAACAAACAGTGAACAAAAAACTTGAAAGCACAAATAAAGGTATGTAACCTACTGTATATTGTTTGACATTTTGGGAAATACGCTTATTTGCTTTTTATCATAGAGTTAGATCATAAGATTGATACCACTCATGTTTTTATGCAATAATGCTACAGCCAGAAGCCGGTTAGCTTAGCACAAAGACTGGAAACGGGGACAGCGCTAGCCTGGCTCTGTCCAAAGATATTAAAGTGTGTTGTGTTTTTACGTGGGGTTATGTGTCAGACTATTTCTTGGTCGGGAGCAGACACTTCCTGAAATCTCTGCAGGCTAACTTCAGGCCACTTAAGGCTGTTTTATGCTTCTGCGTCAACTCCACGCCGTAGCTACGCCGTCGCTCCTATGGCGTCGTGACCCTTTCGGAGTTCTGCTTCGGGGTTGCTTTGCATCGCGGTGCATTTCACCGCCATAACGCTAGGGGGTGATAAGTCTGAGGTTATTTGCGAGGTGTCTGTCAGCCAGTTTACAGTATGTTATGTTAGCAAGCAAACTTTAGCACAACTGCCCACAAAGTACTGCTTGCTGGCGAAGTGCTAATTTCAAAACGTTACTGACAAATAGACACTTTACAAACGGATAACCCCGTCATTGTAACCAAAACATGTCTTGAGTTTATTTGCAAAGCTTAACTCAGTGAACTAGCATGTTGCTACTCCCCACAATAGGCTGCTTGAAACACCGACTATCAACACACAGGACGAGTTGACCAATCACAGTCCTTGCGGTTTGCGTTGCCTCAACGCAAAGTTACAAATTTTTGGAGGTGCACGTCGAGCTACGGCGGAGGGCTCGGAGGGGGGTTCGCGGCAACGCAGAGGCGTCTGCGGGGGTACGCCGTCGATTCAACGCAGAAGCATAAAACAGCCTTTACATAGGCTATGGCGAAAGCTCTGCATGGAGCCTCCGCAGAACCATAAATCACTCTTTAGCAATAGCTGAAGCATACCTGACTTTTCCTAGAGCTGAGAGAACAACTGAAGGCAAACGTGGAGGAGCACATCCGTGATCAAGCTGAGATCAAGGGTAAGTTCAGCAGTAGCATGTGTACGTTTCTGCAACAAGATACAAAAAAGCAACAACCAAAAAAGATGAATGTGTTTGTTTTTTTTACTAGCTCTGCAGAATAAACTGAACCAGACGGAGTCACAGTGTACCGGGTTCGAGGACAAACTTAAAGGTGAGTGTAGTGTGACTTGTTACTTACTGTCCATGCAGGCCAGTAACGTCACACCCTTTTGACTCCATTGTGGGAAATGAATGGGTTTAATGTCAAAAATAAAATAAAATGAATTGTTGTTAGAAATAGGATAATACAATACACATAATAATAATAATAAGTCTGAAACTGGTGTAGCCTGCTACAGCTTGTTATGCTTACCCTTTTACAATCCAATACAGGCAGACAAAAACTTACAGTATTCTGTACATACTAGGGCTGTCAAACGATTAATTTTTTAATCGCGATTAATCGCTGACTGTCTATAGTTAATCGCGATTAATCGCATATTTTATCACATGATTAAAATTCTATTATTTTGCATTTCAGAACAGTTTTTAAGTACATATTAACAATCAAAAGCAATTCTTACCAGTGTATCTTGATTGGGAATCAAATGAATGCAAAGAAAGTTACTTTATGAACTTGATTTTAAGATTTGTAATTATTTATTTACTGTAAACAAAAGAAAAATGTGTGAATCTGTCATTATTTGCACAATTCCTCCAAGTACCTAACTAAAAAACTAAAAATCCCTATCCTTACTAGAGTCAATATAGTGTTTAGTAACTCCTAAATAATTTTGATTACTCACTGACGTCCAGTGATCACCGGTTAATGAGACAGCGTTTGCAGCACCTTGTAGCAGTTCCACTGTGGCTGCTTTCTCCGTGTCATACAGGCTGTGCGTGGGGCTGCTGTCCCCCTCGACGGCAATGAGACGGGTCAGAACATGCCAACCGTAGTACGTCTTTAAGACCCGAGTCATCTACGATGCTGACAGGTCTGCAGTTAGTTGCCACCCATTTTGCAAGAGCTGTAGTAATTCTTTGGGATTTGGTTTCATCCACAGGTCGGCAAGTAGCACTCTCCAAAATAGTGCTTTGCCTGAGTGGGTAGCATGCTAGCGGCTAGCATCAACGTTAACTGTACTACTATGCTTAGCTCGTAGGTGGTAGCTCAAGCTTGACGTGGTTCGGTGATATTTTAATTTGGCTTTACACAATGTGCATATGTCTTTCGACTTGTCTACGAGCCGTCCGGGAGTTTTGGGAAATAAAAAGTGCCAATCAGAGTTGTGTTGCTGCTGTCTTTCTCTATCATGGCTGCAGCCTGCAGCAGGAGGAAGTTTGGCAGCTTGATGATAAGTAAAGGTGCTGCAAAGGGTCAAAATAGTAGCCTGTTAGGCACGACGCAAAGCCGAGTGAAGTGTAAAATAAATTGATAATAGCCGGCATGCGATTAAAAAAATGACCGCGTTATGCTCGGCCCTTAATCGCATTGCGATTAACGCGTTAATGCTGAAAGCCCTAGTACATACTAATCATACTAATGGAAATGTGGCTTTCTGATCACGTATTTATATATTCAATAAATTATTTTTATATCTTTTTTAAACATCCTAAGTGTGCTACAAGTTTTGAATGATGTATTACATTGGTCCTCACGATTTGTTTTTTAAACATGCAAATTCCTCTCAAATCATATTGACTTTCATTTCAAACAACCTTTGGATACTTTTTCAGGTAATAACTATTGGAAAGGTGAAGCGAACAATGAGGGGGAGAGGGGGCAACCCTGGCAGATGTTGCCTGTCAAAACCACAACTATTGGATTAGCATAAAGAAAGAAACTTGTATCTTAGAAACATATTGTTCACAGTCCTCAGATAGCCCTGTTTAAGGTATTCAAATGTTTGAACTTGTTCTGTCTGTGGGATCAACAGTTGTTACAAATGTGTCTAAATGTGCATGTAGATCTGCAGACCAACCTGGATGACAAAATGAAGGAACTGCAGTCCAAAACTGAGTCTGTTTCTTCACTTGGTGAGTGGTGGAGCTGTGTTACCAAACCGTACAAAAGAACACAATAATTGTGTTGGGATCTGCATATAAAGTTTGAAGGATAAGAAAAACTTTAGACAATTTAAATATGGTTCTATAGTTGCTTTTAAATGTGGTTCTTTCAGCTCTCCAGGTTTCTACATTAACCCTGCAACTGGAGGAGCTGAAGAGACAACTACAAAACACTGAATCTGAAACCAAGATCAAAGGTCAGTGTGTGTGTGTGTGTGTGTGTGTGTGTGTGTGTGTGTGTGTGTGTCACTATACAGTTTAATAGTGCCCCATTTGTTGACATATTCCATCTTTGCTTGACATCAAGTATTTACCATTTCTGAGATATTTGGTTTCCATGTTTAAATTACGCACTTCAATTGGTGCACAAAATATGGGACCTGTGCAGCTTAGAGACAGAGACATATTTAGACAATGGTGTAAAATTGTTTTGTTTTTGTTCTGCAGAGCTTCAAAAGCTTATAGATGAGAAAAATAATGAGCTGGCCAAAAAAACAGAAGAGCTAAAAGCAAGAAGTGTTCAACCACAAAGACGTGAGTGGAACATGATTAACAACCGACTGAAGGAGTCACAATCACTGAATTATATGTATAAACAAGATGGGAGGTTAATATGATTATCAAAGTTTAACTCTTTTTCCAGTTCTACAGATCATTGCAATACAAACAGAGATTGAGAAACTGTCATATGTGGCAGCAAATGACACAGATTACGATAAGATTAGAGGTGAGTGACACATGACTAAGGAGCAGAGCAATAATGTAATAGCCTCCAAATGTTTTTAATAAACTGTCAAAACAAAACAAGTGCTCACATGAAATAATGTTATTCTACGTCTCTTGCTCTGCAGCGCTCCAAGACCATTTGAATAATTTGGTGGACGAAATTCAAGATGAAAACAATGAAAATACTAAACTGAGTGAGTCATGATAAAAATGACAGTAAAAATGAATTGTTCCATGGTTGTTGATCATGGTGTTGTTTCCACTGAATGGATCTCATCCAAGCTTTCTTCTGTTAGTGTTTAAAATGTTGGCTTATCAAGATGAAATAGCAAGATTGGAGAAGCAAGAAAAGAGTCAGACACAAGCAGCGTTGGAGAGAATTAAAGGTGGGGAGCAATATATACAAGTCACTTATTATGAATGCTTTTTCATACATTCTGAGAAAATAAAACATCCATTCTGTCTTTGTTCGGAGATCTGGAGAATGAACTGGAGGACATCAGAAATCAGATAGAAGAAAAGACACTGGTGCTGGACTCAAGTGATACAAGGATCGCTAATCTAAGTAAGTGGTTTGGTCAGAAAAAAACAAACAACCGAATTGTCAAATGGCATCAGAATACTAAAAGTAGTGTGTTGCTTTTTTTAGCGGCTCAGATTATGGAACTTCACAAGAAAATCAAACCACTAGAAGACGAGATATTAGACGTTAAAGAGACAAGCGCTGAGAACGTCAGAGGTAAAGAACAAAATGTTATCGTTACATTGTAATGTGCCACAAAGTAATACATACAATGATACCCAGATTTTGATTTCATGATTTTGTATTTCATTGACCTCTAAATCATTTTCAGAGCTGCAAAACAGACTGGAATTGTTAACGCGGCAACTGCAAGACAGTGAACTTCGACTCCAGGAAACAGATGCAAAGAATTTTAACTTGAGTGAGAACATTTCTTATTTGCTAAAGTTTTGTGTCATGTTTGTTTCCTTTAAGCACAAAATAACTGCAGCTGTGTCTGTGTCTCTGCTAGTAATGGAGATTGCTGATTTGAGGACACAACTGAAAAAGGCTCAGAAAAAGGCATCCAAACCTGCTGAAAAAAGCAATGGTTTGTAATTCTGTTACTTCACTACTATTGTGTCTCTGCTGTCATCCAACACATGATGTCTGACTAGAATAGATCTTTTAAATATCTTAAAACGAACATGTAAAGATTAAATGATCTGTCTTCATCTACAACCTTCCTCCTTTATCTGGAATGATATTAAAACAAATCTTTTTGGTCTTTCATACAACTGTGGTTATTTTTTGTCTTCTCTCTCAGAATTGGAACAACAACTACAAACACAACAAACAGTGAACAAAAAACTTGAAAGTGCAAATAAAGGTATGTAGCCTACTGTATATTGTTTGACATTTTGGGAAATAGGCTTATTTGCTTTTTATCATAGAGTTAGATCATAAGATTGATACCACTCATGTTTTTATGCAATAATGCTACAGCCAGAAGCCGGTTAGCTTAGCACAAAGACTGGAAACGGGGACAGCGCTAGCCTAGCTCTGTCCAAAGATATTAAAGTGTGTTGTGTTTTTACGTTGGCTTATGTATCAGACTATTTCTTGGTCGGGAGCAGACACTTCCTCAAATCTCCGCAGGCTGGCCGGTTCCTCGTTTCTAGTCTTTATGCTAAGCTAAGCTAACCAGGCTTCTGGCTGTGGCTACATATTTACCATACAGACATGAGCGTGGATTTGATCTATTCTCTATCGCTCTGCAAGAAAGCAAACAAGTGCATTTCCCATAATGTTGAACTATTCCTTTGAAACTTGTTCCTGACACTTGGTGTTTGATACGTATCTGTGTTTTAACCTCCTTCCTCTGTCAGACTTAAAGGAAGAGGTCAAGGAACTGAAAATGTGCTGCGCTGATGATGTCACCCACTGTGCCGGTGAGATGCTCAATATGACATTCATTATCACTCTATACATATATTTGTTCTTGAGATCCAGTGAGTCATTTGATGCAGTCTTTGAACTTAATATTTTATCAAACAGATTTACAAAGACAACTGCAACAGAGCCAGGAGGACGCGGATCGCCTACAGCAGCAGCTGGGCAAGATGAATGCCAACCTCAAACAGCTGCAGCAGCAGTTAGAAGAGCAGATCAGGGAGAATAACGGTTCAGTTCTGTTTAGCCCTCTGGCAATAAGTTGATTCATTCAGTAAAATAGGGAAGGGAAAGTAGTAGTTACTCTAGCGATTCTTGATGAAATGTATAAATTTCGCTGTCTTTTCTGTCTCAATGCTAGGCCTGCAAAATGAGAAGAGGAAACTTGAGGATAATGTACAAGGTAACTATTAGTTTTGTTCAGCGGAGCAGAGTGCAGAGAATACACTGTGACAAAACACCCAAAACAAATGATGCTTTTCTTTCTTTCTTCTCAGATCTCCAAAACAGACTGAGTATTGTGGATGAAAAGACGATCTATGCAAGTGAGTTGCACGCACGCACTCGCGCATACACACACACACACACACACACACACACACACACACACACACTGCACTGATACTATATAAATCTAACTGTATAGATGAATTTAAAGAGGCACTTCATAAATGTTATATATAAAGGTCAGTTCACTCATCATATCTGCTTCTCAGCCTGTGAAAACAGTTGAATAATGACTTCTGTGGCCCTGGAGATGTTTTGTGAAGTCCGGGAAAATAATTGTTTGTAAGAAATGGGCATTTACCAGACAGGAAATAAAAGATGGCAACCAGTTGCATTAGGTGAAATGTAGTTCAATTCAGTGTTCTGGAGGCGGTCTGCACTATTATGTATTCGGGTTGTCAGACCCATTCTCATGAATGCATCTTATAACTAACAGGTCAAAGGTCAACTTTACTGTGATATCATAATGTTTTGCAAAAATGCTTTTCTGGCCATTATTCAAATGTCTCAGGAACAGAAGGGGAGATTGTGACCATATATCACATTTGATCGGCTACTGAATTGGTGAAACTAATCTTGGGTGCCCACTGCCAACCTTAAAACTGTGGTGACTGTATAGATCTTATGTGCTGCCGGGTTGAAGATGTGTGTGAAGCATCCACCTTTTAGAATTTTTAGCCTCATTGCAGCAACATCCATATTTGGAGCATTGTCTACTGTCATGGCTACATCTTTGTGTTGTATCATAATCAGCTTTATTGGCCAAGCATGTGAACACATACAAGGAATTTGACTCTGTTATTTGTTTCTCTAAATTAACTTACACACTAATAGACATGCAGCAGAACAAGAACAACAGCACTTAAAGTGCTCATATTATGCTTTTTGGCTTTTTCCCTTTACTTTATTGTGTTATATATCTTTTCTGTGCACGTTGTAGGTTTACAAAGTGAAAAAGCCCAAAGTCCTCCCCAAAGGGACTTACCATCTCCAACAGAAAACACTGTTCACAAACTGCTCCAAACAGCTCTATTGTAGTCCAGCCTTTACTTCCATGACGAACGTGCGTCACTTTGTAACACGTTATAATGCTTACCTAGCTGCTAGCATGGCACGCCCTCATATTCTGCTTTTGACTGGGTAGTAGTGCTGATCTAGGTATTGCGCATGTGCGACTCCCAACAAAGATGGAACAGAAGTGTGATGCCTCACTCTGTAGCTAAAACAGAGAGCTCAACACACAGGGTGAAAAGAGGAGCTGCAGCAATGTGCAGTACAACAAAAATATGCTGTTTTTTTTTAAAAGGAAACCACATAAACATATTCTGGTACAACCTCTAAATACAGTTATGGACCTAAAAATTAGCATAATATGAACACTTTAACAAAGTCAAGTAAAATCAATTTTATTTATATATCCCTTCATCACAAAACAAACATTTGCCTTGAGGGTCTTCACCAATCTGTACAGCAAATAACATCCACTATCCTTAGACCCTCGACTTGATGAAAAACAACTTCCAGGCTTTGATCTTGTCCTTCATCCTTTTCCTCTGCAACAAGCTGCCAATCTGCCACAGCTCGTTGTAGAGGGCGAGAAGGGTTATCCAAGAGGACTTTGATTTTGTCCCTCGTCCTCCTCTCCGCCACTGTCTCCACACTGTCCAGTTCCAACCTGATCACCTAGCTGGCCTTCCTTAACAGCTTGTTGAGACTGCTGACCTCCAAGCCTGGATGCCACCACTACAGGAAACAGAGCACTGGCTACTGCAGACTGATAGAAGATCTGCAAGAGCCTGTTGCACACACTGAAAGATCTGAGTCTCCTCAGGAAGAACAGTCTGCTATGTCCCTTCCTGAAGAGGGCTTCAGTTTTTTTTTTATTTGGATCTCATAGTTCTTGTATCAGACCACCCTCTTCACTTCCTCTCCCTGGATGACAACCAGGACAGGGGGCGTCCTGTTCCTCTTAATAGTCCACCACAAGCTCATTGGTTTTGCAAATATTAGTTTTAATCTGTCACTTGTTACTCCCCGAACTTTATGGAAGTGACATATTTAATCACTGGAGTAGTGCTTTAATGTCAATTACTTTTCAAAATGTGATGTAAAGATGCACAATTGACCACATTTTCTCGATTTACAGGGCAGGTGAGCTTGGATCCAAACACAGCACACCCGAGAATAGCTCTTTCTGCAGATAACACCAGGATTTCTACTAGTGAAGAAATACAAAACGTCCCCTACAATCCAGGCCGGTTTGATGTGGTTCTCGCTGTCCTTGGCACGACTGGCTTCTCAACTGGCAGACACTACTGGGAGGTGTCTGTAGCTGGGAAGCTTTGTTACCACCTTGGGATGGCCAGTGAATCTGCTCGAAGAAAGGGATCGATAACATTCAATCCAGCAAACGGTTTCTGGACGCTAGTCATGAACAAACAGGGTCAGTTGAAAACTGTCGATAGAAAACCTTTCATTATTCCAGTTCAGACACAACCTCTTACACTGGGAATTCTGCTGGACTACAAAAAGGGACAGATCTCATTTTACGACGCTGGTGCCAGATCTCATATGTACTCATTTGTAGGTCAAAGATTTACAGACAAGATCTATCCATTTGTCAATTTCTGTGTTGAGGATGTTGAAAGTCTGACACCAATAGTGTTACTCCCTTCCGGTTCAGTTGACTGGATAAAATAGAGAACAGGGCAAATTATGTTTTGTCCGATGTAAAATCTTAGCCATGTCTCTCATTTATGGTAACCTTAGTAGGGAAATAAAACAATCCCTGTGACTGCGGAGTAGTTCTCACACATACTTCTGTTGTTACTGCTGCTAAATGTTTCAGACAATTAAACAACAAATATACAATGATGCATTTTGTTTATTTGTCTGTTTTAAAAAGAATGTGTCCTCTTGCCCAGGTGTTTCAATCACTAGGCCCAGTTCTGAAAAATGTACCCTGTAAGTTTAATTGTTACAGCCAGATATTAAACCTGTTTATTTCATGTTCACACCATTGGGTCACTAGATGGCAGAGATTCATCCATGATAAAAGCATTATGAAATTTCTTTAAAAAATAAAATAAATAAAAAAAAAAAAAAAAAAAGTGGTATAATGTGCGATATAGCCCTGGAGAAACCGGTGTAGGAAACTTAATAAAAACAGCTTATATTGAATGAATACTTGTGTTCTTACAATGAAATGGTTTACCTTCAACAATAAATACCATCACAGTGACACAAACATTTCTCTGAAGAGAATTATCTCAGACCTAATACACATTTCCCACCACACGTCACCTCTTTAACATGTTGTTTTAATCACTTGCTTTTTCATCACAATGCAAACATTGCTCAGTCTCTTCCTGCTGTACCGGCTACACTCCTGTAAAAGTGGGCAACGAAAACTGGATCCCGCTCTTCCAGTATGTGCAGGAAATGATTCCTCTCCTCTTCTCTCCAAGACTCAAACCACTGGGTCCACAGGCGCACCTGGCATTCAAAGATGTTTGGTAGTCTGTCTTTAACCTTGTAGGTGTACAAAAAAAAAAGAAAGAAAGCAGCTGTTAAAGGTTAGACATGATCACTCTGGACAATCTGTTAAGAATGGACAGTGTGACAGTACCTGAAGAGTACTGAGTGAATCTAGGAGGGTGCACACTTTTCCAGGTACAGCTTTCCCCAGAAGGTCCTGCAAGAATCGCTCCCTCTGAGTGGCGTTCCAGCCCTGGAACCAGCTCAGGACACACCGCTGCTCCTGGAGGCTTACATATGAGATGGGCTCCAGCTCTCTCATCTTAGCTGCACTCGGAGAAGCGCAGGACAGGTTCCCCAGGCTGGGAGGGCTGACTACACCATGTGAAGCTGATGGAAAGTCCTCCGGGCTGGGAGTGGAGTAGCCGTTCCAGTGTTGTGTTGCCATGGTCGGTGATCCCTCTGTCGGACCTCTGAGCCTGGAGTTGTGAGTGCTAGACAGCATGTCAGTGGCCGTGAGTCTGTGGCCGTCTGTGGGCTGCTGCTGTTGATTTAAGCCTTGACTGACATGATTGAACCACGACATCTTTGGTAAAAACCGGTTTGTTTCAGCCTGAGGAAAGCGAGCTATTCCTCTGCTGTAAGTTAAACAGATCAGCACAGAGAGACTGCTCTGGTCCGGGTAACGTTATCATGTAGCTTAGCTTATTTAGCCTATTTGCAACAATACTGTAGGTGTCTTAATTTAGACACTTCGTCGCAAGTAACTGCTCTTAACATAAATGGTTGCGAGTACCCATCATTTTTTTAAACGTTAATCACCTTATTGTCGGCATATTTGAAGTGCAGCGTTGCCGAAGGAGACGAGAGGACGAGAATCGCACTACTAATCTTTCTGACAAACAGGAAGAGTGTGCACTGTGCAGCAGCTGTTGGCTCATTAGCTTTGTTGTGTAGGCAATCAAACTTGCGCCGAATATGCGCAGTTTGTCGTTGACGAAATAAAAAGATTAAAACGTGTAAGTAAAATTTGTGTATACTATATAGAATACATTCAATAGTACTCAAAATGAATTACGTGTTCTCTGGGCTTACATGTTGAGACATCTTTATTTTCAAATTCTTAATTGCAAAACAAGTGCAATGGCAAACAACAAATAGGCTACATAGATAATACTGTCTTGGGGTCTATTTAACTGGTAAATAAATGATATAAAGAAAAACAACAAAATGACAAAAAAAAAGGATTCAGCAGTTCAGGCCATTCAAAATTGTAGAGTCTTTGAGGCTTTGGGATTGGAGTGCTGAATAGTTTGTATGTATGGTTGCATTTAATTCATAAACACTTTAAATACAGTTTTTTGTTACAAAATGTACTTTTGTGAAAGTGAAATTTGCTAAGATAATAAAAAAGATTTATGATAAGGGGGAAGTCGTCAACGATGACGCTGGGTGGAGGAAGGCGTTGCTCGTCGCTCTCGCTGGGAACTGACTAGAGGAACGGAAAATGGCGGATCTCGAAGACGTTACGCTGGACGGGAGACCGCTACAGTCCCTTCGAGTAGCGGATTTAAAAGCTGCTCTTGAGGAGAGAGGACTCTCAAAAAGCGGGCAGAAGAATGCTTTAATCAAAAGACTCAAAGGGGTGAGTTCTCCTACGAAATACGGGACCACGGTTGCTTCGAGCTAATGTTAACGATAAAACGGGCTGATGTTCTCTCGAGGGCCGACAACTATCGTTACTGCCGAGCAGCGTAGTAGAGTTATCGAGGTTGACGACCACCAATCAGCTGGGAAATGTGTCTGTTTGCACTACGCTGTGTTTAAGCAGTGTTTTCGCCGTGTATAATTATACCAACCGTAGAAAGACCCGGAGTTCAATCAACTTATGGGCTAATTTCAAAGTCTGTGTCGGGTTATGTTGTCCTGTTAGCTCCCTAGCTCCCCTGGCTAACGCTGTGACTTGAACGGTGGCCTGGTTTGCTGCTATCTGTTACTGCTAACGGTGTCGGTCCCGATCAATGTTGGTGTACATGAGTTTTGCCGGTAGATTAACGTAACACAAGTTATTTAGTATCTCGACAACTATTACCAGCTCACTCTGTATGTCTATTCAGTGTTAATGCAATGTTTTTAAATAGACAGATTTCGCAATTTTCCGCCAAATTTAGCAATAGTTTAGCTCTTAAATGTAGCCCAGGCCCGTGAGCTGCATAGGTCCTGAATGAGCTAGTTTGTTTACATTGCGACAAGTAATCAACATTATCCACCTCGCCAAGAAAGTTGGGGCATGCTTTTCTTTTTTTTAAGCGGGTAACGCAATCCAGTTTACTAACGTTACCATTTTTCCGCAGAAATGCGCCATGGAAGCAGCAGCAAGTGGTGTTTGCATTTGCTTTTGCTTTGTTAAATGTTTATTATCCCAATGTAGAATTTTGTCACCCTTATTTCACATGTAGAATCTGGACATTATTTAGTTATAACCTATAAACAAATCTACACAGTCTGTTACCGGTGTAGGCTAAACACAAAAAAAAAATTTTGGAAGTTTGATTGCACAATTGTATATAATTTAGGCCAACTAGCAACAAAAGCAAGCCACTGGCCTTGGATGGTTACACTTGGATGATCATTATTTTTTTTTATTTGTTATCACATAGTTGTTTGCTTTACTGCTTATCACTGCCCAAGGTGTTGAAGATTATAGCATTATTTAACATTGCCGTTATACTTCACAAAGTATTTGTTGTTTACATACATGTGCATGCATGCAGGGTGAAATAATACAAGCAGCACAGTGGGAGGATTGCTGCATTGCTCACTGTCAGGGAAGAGATGGATGAAAACAACAAGTGTTAAATTAAAGACTCGTTAAATTGAAACCAAGTTAGGCCCAGTAGCTTTTTCTAGCAACTCTGCCCACATCGTTCTCAGTCTGGTCTGCCAGTTGCCAGGCCTTGTCTTATTGGTCCTTATGACTCTTACTGTGTTACTTGTTTGCTTCTTACCAGGTAACTCTGTTGTATGTCATCCTCCTCTCTTTCTCCACAATTTTCCTATTGCTTGCTACTGTACGCTATATCAAAGGCAACATTCTCCAAACCAAAGATTATTAAGAAAGCTATGCAGAATGTTTGTCCCATCTATGTTGATGGCATACCAAGGCACGTATAGTGACTCCTAATTGTTTGTAAAGGATGGAAATATTGGCAGTAGCAATGATAAATTATTACTGACTACAGTACACAGTAACTATTTTGTCATAAATTACCCATATATTTGTGTTGAAAAGCACCAGTACCAATTCTAACACCTCCGGAAGAATACCTGATTGTTATTTTCATCGAATGAATGAAGTCTATTGTTTCAATAACAGGCTCTCATGCTGGAGAATCTGCAGAGGACCTCCACCGCTCACATCGGACTGCAGCCAAACTCACAGGTAAGTGTCACAAAGCTTTCTCCTTTCAATGGCTGAAGCCTCTTCCCATATAATAAAAGCATGAATGACAATTAGCAGAAAGGTAGCTGCATTCTATTTTTAATGGTCTCTCTATTTAGATTGGTGAGGAAATGAGCCAGAACAGCTTCATCAAGCAGTATCTGGCTAAACAACAGGAGCTCCTGAGGCAGCGGCTGGAGAGAGAGGCTCGTGAAGCATATGACACAAATGGTAAGTGTGCAACTTAGTAAGGTACTATATACATCTCGGGTCTCGTGTATGCAAAACATTTTTGTGATTTTATTCATTTGTCTTTTATACAACAGAGCCAGAGGACCACACAGAAGTCAATAACAGTACATCATGCCCTCCTCAAGCCCAGGTCAGACATCACTTTCTTTTCTTACCTTGCAATCAGTCACATTCTCTAATCTTTTTTTTTTTTTTGAGATACTATGCTTCAAAGGAACTTGCTGGTAAGAATGGTGCCAGATCCTTTACATGAAAGCAAATTAACTTATTGCTATGAACCCCCCTTCCTCCTTTCTGTCCTCACCAGGATGCCACACCAGCATTGGCTGAGCAGCACAAGCCACCTGGCCCCTCTGGTGGAGAGGGATTGTTTGGTGCAGTGAATGAGGGCGAGGGTAACAGGAACCAGGAGGCTGACATGTCCGGTCCTCCTGCTTCTGGCTCTGTGGCCGTGCATGTTCCTGGTGGTGAGCACCGGGCAGAGAAGGGGTCTGCCTCCAACAAAGTTGCTGCTGACAGCGACGATGACGATAGTGAGGATGGCGAGGAGGATGGTGACGATGATGATTGGGAAAGCGGTGCTCGAAGGAGAGGCCACAGAGAGCCAGCCAAAGTGCCCACTACCAGAGAGAGGTCTGGAGCATCCTGTCAACCCCCGCAGCAGCACATGCCTTCCCTTTTGTCCCCTCAACTCCGCCAGCCGACACCTCCTCCCTCCCCACCTCCAGAGTTATCATTCCCCTTGCCTGACACCCCTAAACAGAGCCCCCCTAGTCCAGATGTAGCCCCAGCTAGGCGCTCGTCCAGTACCTCTAGCTCTGGTTCATCCAGCAGCGGCAGCCGCAGTAGCAGCCCAGAGCCACAGAGGAGTGGACATGCAGAGCGCAAGCCGGGCCCGCTGACCCTTCTGGCACGTAAAATGGCGTCGGAAGGTGCTTTTTCGGGAGCAGGTTGGCACCGCGGCGCTGGGGAAGGTGATAGGCAGGACAGCAGTACTCCGGCTACATCATTTCCTGGCAGAGGTCATCCAGAGGGTCTGGTATCTGCCATCACTCACACAGCCAATACTGCAGGCCATGTGTCATTTCCCATGATTTCAGGCACCCACCAGGGTATCACAGGAGCACATTCGGCCCATATTCAAGTACCTGTGAGTTTGCTTAAAGTCACTGCAGCAGAAGAGAGGGACAGAGAGAGGGACTCTGAGATAGAAAGAGAAAAGGCCCTTGAGCTGGAAAGGCAAGAGAAGCAAAGAAAACTTGAGCAAGAACGAGCAATGGAGGAAGAGCGTGAAAGAGCTCTTGCCCTGGAGAGAGAGGAAAGAGAGAGAGCTCTGGAGAAAGAGAGAATTGAACGTCAGCAGGCCTTAGAAAGAGAAGAACGAGAAAAGGCTTTGCAGCGGGAGAGGGAACTTGCTCTAGAACGAGAGAGGGAACTAGCTTTGGCTAAAGAGAGGGAAGCGCGAGAGCAAGCCTTAGCACAAGAGAGGGCCCTGGAGCTGGAGAGGCAGGAGCTCGAAAGACAGAGGGCCCTGGAGCATGAACGTTTGCAGAGAGAAAAGGAGGAGAGGGAGAAGCGAGAGAGAGAAGAAATGGAACGAGCAATGGAGCTAGAAAGAGCTAAGGCTTTGGAGCAGGAAAGAAAGGAGAGAGAAAGAGCTCTTGAGCAAGAGAGGCTACAGAGGGAAATAGCTCTGGAGGCTGAGAGAAAGGAGAAGGAGAGGATTGAGAGAGAAAAGGCTTTGGAGCAGGAAAGGCTGGAAAGGGAAAGGTTAGAGAGAGAGAAAGCCTTAGAGCAAGAGAGACTAGAGAGGGAGAAAGCCTTGGAGCAAGAGCGACTAGAGAAAGAAAAAGCCATAGAGCAAGAGAGAATTGAGAAGGAGAAAGCCTTAGAGCAAGAGAGAATTGAGAAAGCCTTAGAGCAAGAGAGAATTGAGAAAGAGAAAGCCTTAGAGCAAGAGAGAATTGAGAAGGAGAAAGCCTTAGAGCAAGAGAGAATTGAGAAAGCCTTAGAGCAAGAGAGAATTGAAAGAGAGAAAGCCTTAGAGCAAGAGAGAATTGAAAGAGAGAAAGCCTTAGAGCAAGAGAGAATTGAGAGAGAGAAAGCCTTAGAGCGAGAGAAAGAGAGGTTGGAGCGGGAGAGAGCCTTAGAACAGAGGTTAGAGCTTGAGAGGAAGGAAAAGGAGAGAATTGAGAGAGAGAAAGCATTGGAGCAAGAAAGGATAGAGAGGGAAAAGGCCTTGCAACGAGAGAGGGAGGAAAAAGAGAGATTGGAGAGAGAGGCAGCTCTGGAACAGGTGAGGAAGGAGAAGGAAAGAGCCGAAAAGGAGAGGAAAGAGAGGCTGGAGAGAGAGAAGGCTTTAGAGCAGGAGAAACTTGAAAGGGAGAGAGCCTTGGAGAAGGAAAGGAAGGAGAAGGAGAGGGCACTCGAACAAGAAAGGTTAGAGAAGGAGAAAGCAATGCAGAAAGAAAAGGAGGAGCAGGAGAGGGCCCTGGAACAGGAGAAAGAGAGAGCTAGGGGGACTGAAAAGGATAGGGAGAGTCACCTCCCTCCTTCCAAACGTGGCCGTGAGATTGGTCTTACCCCCCTGCCCACTCCTCCCCCCCTCTCCACAGGCCCAGGTAGAAAGTCATCGACAGAGGCAGGAGAGCAAGAAGATGTCCATGCTCCAATGTCCCGGCGTGAAGCAGCAGAATCCGGTGCACCCATGCCAGCAACACTTCCGTTGCCTCAGTCCTCATTCAAGAAATTCCGGTTCTTAAGGGACTCCCCAATTCAGCTCCAATCTTCCTCCCCTTCCATGGTCATAAAGCGGCCCCGTAACTTCTCTGATACCCCCCAGCCTCGGGCCCCCCATGTTTCCTCCCTCACCGATGTCGGGGAGCGCCAGCAGGAAGGACTCCCGTCCTCCGCTGAACAGGAAGATCCACAGATGCGGACAAAACGGGAGGTTGTTGCCGGGGCGCTGGGATCTGAAGGGGCCCAGCCTGAGAAGGAGACCACTGTTAACACCGCACTGGTCCCAAGTCCCAAAAAAGAAGGGGCCACCAGCCTAGTATTGGAGGACAAAGATAAAGCAGATTCTGTGAAGTCGGAACAGGCTGCCAAGGAATCCACCAAAAAAGCAAAAGAAGTGGATGAAAGCAAGGGTCCTACAAACCCAGTGGATACTGCACAGCGGAGGGGAAGAGACACAAACAAGGAAGAAAAACAAGTAAGACAAAGATCATTGTCTAATGATTCCTCTTCGTCAGAATCGGACTCCGGGTCCTCGTCTTCTCGGTCCTCTGGCTCATCCACATCCTCTCAAGAGAAAACCTGCTCCACTTCAAGAGGTAGAAGGGTAAGTGGTATAAAAGGAACCTCTGACATACAGTGCCTATTATCTTGGAACCTTTTCATTGAGTACAGTTTTCATTTGTTTTACACTGATAAACAAAAAAATAATATAATATATCCTTTATTTGCTAAGCACATTTACACATACAATGAATGTATCCTCTGCATTTAACCCATTCTAACTAATTAGGAGCAGTGGGTAGCCAAAGTCCAATGCCCAAGGACCAACTCCAGTTGTAATGCCAGTACCTACGGCAATGGCAGGAGTTTACCTATCATGCGTGTTTGACCTAAATTAAGCAGAAAATAGAAAATGCACAGTTCACGTGCTTTATCATCGTCATCATTTAATCACCACTGGTGCGACCAACTGTATCGGATAATAAATTGAATAGGGATAATCAAGGTGTAACAAGTGTTACCCAGGCCTTTAACCATCAGTAACTGTGATGCCAGGCACGCTGTGTGTTTTTCATACAACAGGAATAGACTCTGAAGTTTTTAGCACCATGGCAGTCAGCTATGCACAATACCTTGTCTTATTTATCAATAGTTGTTTAAAGTCACTCTGTCAGTTAGATGGCATTATCACAGCAGGCGCCCCACTGCAGTCTGCTACTGTCATTTGCGCGGATAAATTAATGTTGTTGGTTTATAACTATACATTCAGACATGCAAGTACAAAGGGGCAGTCTCTAGTTTTCAGGTGTGTTTAGCGCTCCACAGAGCATTCAGACTGACTATACCTCTATGTGGAAAAGAGAGTAGGCTTATCATTGTTCATTGATGCTTGACAATTCAATACATTTTGAGCTAGCTTTCATGTCTTTAAGTTAATTTCACCTCAGCATATTTAAGGTTTCTTTTTCTTCTTCTTTTTGACATTTTATTAATTCATTTACAAATCAAGTCCAAAAACAAAATACATTACATACAGCACAGTTCATGATTAGTGAAGCATGTTCCCCTCTCAAAGGCATTAACTTCTGTCTCTGCAGTAGTTGTAGTCAAAACACACAATGGCAACAAAAAAACACACAACAAATTCCTGAAAATTAGACCTGTACCTTAGAGTGAACTGTGCCTAATTATATACAAAGCACATGCTATATAAATATACGATATCCCTAGCATATAGCCTAAAAAGGACAAAACTAACAAACAATTGTAAGGTAAGGTAATGTAAGGTTTCTGAAATTGTTAAATACAACAATCTCAGAAACCTTACAAGATTAATTGGCATTTCGGTCGTATTTGTACGACTTTTTTTCGGTGTGGATGCATCCTTTTCTGCAGAGTAGAATTGGCTGTGCTATTGGTTGCCACTGCTGCGTGCCAGAAAACATTTGCATAAAGGTAAAACTTTCTTAGCCAAAATTGGCATTTTTGCCTCTTTGAAACTGGCCCATGGAGATATATAAAGCTTCAAATGCAGTGAGTGGTGTACTGCTTTTTTGCCTCTTGTTCTCTTGTATCTGTATGTCTGAATGCACCATACAACTACTGTTGATACATACTAAACACTTATTGGCTTTTACTGGGAAGACACCTCCGAAGATGTGTTGACTGATGATTTGAAACATTGTAAGGGTGAATTAAAAGGCAACGGTAGTGAAGAATGGCTCAGAAAACAACAAAGACTATGTTACATATTATGAACAACAAGGAGGGTTTAGCAGTACAGTGTTAGGTTTGTAACCAGAATATACAATCAGATAGAGCCATGCACATGTGGATTGGTTAGATGAAGAGGCAGGTGCACACACAATTTATAGTTTTTTATAACTAAGCTCTGTTTGTAATTGTGTACAACACCAGTTATCCTACCTGAGGAGTGGTGCTTGTTACGTGTAGCCAAGTCAGATGCTGTGTATGCCCTTGAATCCGGATAAGGGAGAAATCTAACAAAGAATCTGTTTTCAGTAAGCTCTGTTAATACTCAGGTTGTATTGTTATAGCATAACATGTGATCTGTTGGATGTCTCTTTTAGGAAGGTAAACCTGAAAGAGATTCCTCACCACAGCACAGGGTGACACAAGAGGCTCAGGCTGAGGGTTTAAAGGAAACACCAAAAGCCTCCCCTGGCAAAAGAGAGATGTCTGTAGAGAAGAGTAACACAACTGCTGATGGAGACAGTCACACCAAGGTCAGTTGCTTATAAGTTTACACAGCACCAGATTTTGTAAAAACTATCCACATCTTAGCTAAAAATCTCAATTATTAAGAAAATAGATTGATCTAAAATCAAGTTATGCCACTATTTTTCCCTTTTTAGTGGCATTACATTAACTACTTAAACTACTTTGATATACTGTACATTATATAATTTGTCAACTCCATTTCCTGCCCTTTTTAAATCCCCAGAAACCATTCATTGAAGCACCAACCAGAGAGGCGTCACAAAGGAAGAGAAAGGACAACGAGAGAGAGGAGGAAACGGACAAACGGAGGTCTGCTTTTAAGTCTTGCTCTTATGAAACACGTCCTATACATTCAGAGCTTTCCATAAGGGCCGGCTGCCGGCCAAACAGCCGACTACTCCTTTAAGTCCAGCTGGCGACTTTATTGAATACATTTTTGATTCCAATAAAAAATAGTTTTGATTAAGAAGTTGCGATTCACTATGCATGTACATTTTACGACCACTAGCCTCAGCTTCAAAACATGTATATGATCAAGTATATATGGTTTACATATTTGGTTATCCTCTCATTGAGTAATATTCTCCTGCTTTGTGTGTAGCAAAGTTAATGTTCATTCTTAAGTCACACCTGCTCAATGCCCATAGATGTGGAGTATATCGATAGAGAAGAAAAGAGAGAGGAAAGATAGTACCCAAAAGGAAGCGAGTGTAATGGAAATCAAAAGACTCTGACGGGCTTCTTAAAGAATAAAATTCTTGGTCAGTTGATCAAATCTATTAGAATGAATCCATTGCTTATTTAAGTTTTGAATTGGTTTTAATTTAAATTGTCAAGTATAATTATCATTTAGAACTAATGCCATGTTAAATGTAAGTTGTAATATCGTCAGTTTTTTGGGGGGGAGGGGGGGCTTTTTCTGCCTTTATTCGATAGGACAGCTAGGTGAGAGGAGAGAGAGGGGGAAGACATGCAGGAAATCATCACAGGTCGGATTCGAACCCTGGACCCCTGCGTCGAGGCATAAGCCTCTCAGTATATGTGCGCCTGCTCTACCACCGTTGCATCATCAGTTTTTTTAATGATGCAGACATTATGTGATTTAGTTTTAGATCCACAATAAATTGCGGCATGAATTAGACAAATGTTTCTGTTTTTATAAAGCAGGTAAAGAAACCATACAGGTCCACAGTAGACTCAGACAGGTCCACAGAGCCTGGCAGATCAAAGAACATTGTCCCTACATCAGTAGCCCTCTCACTGTTGAAGTATTTTCCAGAAGCAATGAAGAGTATTAGAGGCACTAAAATGTGCCAGAGGCCACCAAATTTAGGCTTTAATGTCCAAACATTTTGCAACTTTTTCTCCATTGTCAGTTAAGTATCATGTCACTTTTTTCACTACTCCTAGAGTTTGCAGGTCTGGGATTTGTGCCACTCACTGTTACTTACTTCCACTCTGCCAGAAATACCATACAATTAAAATCTCATTGTGCACACAAGTAAACTTAAATTGAATAAATAAAATAACGTTTTATATATAAGGTAGGAAGCATCAATGAAATGTATTGAGTTATAGAATAATCATGGGTGCTCTAAAATATGAAATTTATCACACCTATCTCCACAGCGCTGCGGTAGATGGTCTGGCTAGTCTACACAACATTCCTGGATAGAATAAACGATCAGCGGTTGTTTGCATTTCTTTATACCAATCACAATTGTCTTGTTTTTGGTGGAACGTATAATTAATCAACATTTATGTAAAAGTGCCAGTGTTAGCCGCTTATTTTCAGCTGTAGTAATAGTCGCCAGACATCAGCTCCAGTGCTCTCAAAGGATGCAAGTGTGATGTGGTAAAAATTGGAATCAGTGCCAGACTTTTCTGAGCAAGGCTGTTAAAGTATCTAATATTGTTTTAAAAACCTCTGACTAGACATTTTTTGTACATTATTTCATTAATAATGAGAAGGATGTGGCCACAGTTTATATGTTGAGAAATGTTGCTTTGTAAGCTTACTTGGTCATTACCATCAGATCATATAATCCTGCTCCATTAGAGCCTTAGCATCTGTATGCTTTATGAAAACATTATGGCGATGAAAAAACGGTGTCATAAGAGATGCTGGGTAGTGACTTTCCCATCAGGCGATTGATGAGACTGCCTTGAAGCCGGTGTGGCTGAGAAGATGCGGGTCCTTTTTCTACACGATCTTTCTTTTTTTGTATTCCTTGCAACATGGCTGTGCCCCGACGATGGCTTTAGCTGCCGATGCAGCGGATGGTTTTCCATACAGCGGCTCAGCTAAACAGCAGGCGAGGGTTTCTCCGTCGCAGGTTTTGGTTGCCAACCGATACGGACATGAATGCGTTCAAAGAAGAGTAGTCTCTGGTGAGAAGAGGGAGGGGAGAGAGGTGGCTCGTTGCGCCGCAGTCGTTTCAGTAACAGTCGCCGCCTCGATGCTGCGTTGTAACGGGAGCACGGTTTGTGTCTTTGCTGTGAAGTTCTCCTAAGTTAAGTCGGAATGAGTGGAAGTGTTCACGTGTGCGCGCATGAGGAAGACATGAGAACGTGAGACGCGCGCTCATTAGCGAGGCATTGTGTGGCTGTCGATGGCCGATTGGTTCGGTGTTAACGGACTCGGCAGGTCTGAAGGAGGACTGCGGTCGCTCTGCATTCCTTGACTCAGTCATTCAAACCCCCATTGGAGAATTAAGAGCAATGTATTTGTGAAATGACAAAGTGACTGTGGTCAACAGTGTGAGATGTGCTTAAGGTGCCGTTATTTTAGCATCTGCTGCTGTTTGTGTATCTTAGTGGAGTAGATTCATCTGCTGAGATTTTTTAAAATATGTTTTCAATGCTGCCTTGTGGTTCTTTTAAATAACATTAATATCTATTTTTAGGGCTCCATGATTTAAATGTTACTGTAGTTTAATGAGATTTAAAGGAACAGTAGTGCTTTTGCATGTTAAGCCCATTTAACTACAGGTTACTGTACTTCATGTAATTGCTGACAAAATACCAAGGCATTTGCTAATGATTTTGATTACATACCCATATGCGGAGAAGGCATTATGCATTACCAGATTCTCACATCAGTTTTAAATTATTTATACTGACTGACTTACATTTTTTTTTTAAGTGCTATTGGCTTTGATATTATGTGTTTCATTGCTTCTATTAAACTATGAATGAATGCTGTTGCATGTATTTATTAGCCTTGATAAAAACAAAATAGTCATTAACTGATTTTAAAAATGAATTTGAAAACGATTATTCTTTCCTAATGGGCTGCTCATCTGTTCCCTCTTTTCCTGCTACTATGTATTTTTCACACTATGCAGGCAGTTGAAGGAGACTGCCATGGCAGAGCCGGAGAAGCTTCCAGAGACCAGTGAGGAGGTAAGGCCCCTGAAGAACCATGAATCATCTTGGTCCTCCAAGCTGTTGGTAGCTGAGGACTTAGATGGACGGACCCATTTAATCTTTTATTGTTGAATCTTTTTTATAGTTGAGTTTTTATTAACCTGGATACATTACAGTATAGGTCACTTGATTATATGTCTATTCTTTGTTGGAAATCTTTTCTCTACATTTACAATGTATATTCCACTTGATGACTTAATGAGCCCTTTTCACAAGTGGTAGAATGTGTGTAGGATATTGCATTTTTTTTATTTTTTTTTATTTTATTTATTTTTTTTTTAAATATATAGCTGTTTATAAAACCTTTGTTGGCACTGTCATATGCAGAAACAGCAAGGGTATTTTCTCACTGTGGCTGATGTTTAAACCCCAAATGATTGCTTTGTTATAAAGGTGCTCATGCCTCTTCCATTGCCCCTATTGGTACCTGCATACTACTACTACTACTGCTACTGCTGCACCTGTTCCACTGTCCCCAAGAATCCAGAGTTGACCACAGATAAGCCCCCAAGGCTGCACTGCAGAGGGAGACCCCTGGCAACAAAGGCTGCCTAATGTTCATGGATATGGCTGGCAAGAGCTATTTATTGGACCAGAAGATTGAAAGGAGTTGGCTAGTCAATGTGGCCCACCTCTCTTAGCCTTTTATCCACTAATCAGGCAAGACAAGCAAGGATGTGTGCTCGCATCATGTCAAGGCTGCTGTGAAACTCAACAACAGAGGAGTTTTTATATTGTTTCACTTTGAGACATGTTTAACCCACTTGCAAAGAACTGTGGTGCATTATGGACATGCCATCTAATATGGTTGGTGACTGTAACATGCTTGACAAAGGACATTTTGGATTTTTTTTAATCTATTGGAATGGGATTCAGAATTCTCCAGCAAATACCCTTGGATACTAAATGAGTTTTCAAAGAGGCCAAAGCTTTTTACCTGGACTCAATGGCCTTGACAGTTTTTATTTGAACTGAAGAAAGACTTAGTTTGGGTTCCTTTCTACAACAGCCATCTCCAGATTTTTGCTACTTTGCAAGTTTCAGTATGAACTTACTGCGCCTCAAAGACAATTGAACACCAACGTCAAAATTTGGGGTTTGTGTGCATAGTGACTGTTAACAGCATTCAACATCTGGTCTCCAGCACATTGGACTCCTGTTAAAAGAACCTGCCACATTTTTAAAAGGACTAATGCCAAAACACCTGAGGATGAACATTTTGGCCAAAAGCATTTCAGAGCCCCTACCCAAATGAACTATTGATCCCATCCTGCCAGCCAACACGCTTTCAGATTTCCATCCAAACATCTCAGCCATCTTTGATTGGACCCTTGTTGCCTAGATACAGTACATGCAGTCGTGATTGGGCCATATCCAAACCAGTAAGGATCAGGTGTCAGTGGTACCAGGGAATAAGTAGACGTTTACTCAATGTTATATTTCAGTTATTTTGAAAATGCATAGTTTCCAGTTATACTCTGTGTAGTCTTTGCTGAAAGAAGCAGCATTTAAAAAAAATGTTTTATCTTATTTGTGGCCACTGCAGTTTAATCAAAATTGTTCGATACTTCTGTCTTTAATCTTAGTTGATTTTTCACTTCTGTGAAACTACTTGGAGTTAATGTGTCTATTCAGACACAAAGTCTAAAAATAACGAATTTAAACTGCAGTATTTCCACCAGATCCTCCTTTGTATGATAGAGACTGCAACTTACAGTTTACTCTTCAAAAGCAAGTTATATTAAATAATCTCTTGGTGTAGATTGTCAAATAGTTATTAATAGCATGCACTTAAACTACCAGTACAGTACAAAAACATCTCACTGCCATTCAGTAGACTTGAATTTGAAAAAAGACTGCACAGCGGTTTCTATCATTCACTCTCAGCCCCTACTTGTCTCTCTTCCTGTTATTGTGCCACCTTTCCTACAACCTGTCCTTGACCACTTGGTGTCTGCCTCTCATCTCTCCTATGTATCGGGTTGTTTTTATCTTCTTGTGTTTCAGACACCAAAGGCCTTCTCAGCTCGTAAGATCTCTATTAGCAGTAAGTACACCCTACTGACTTGCTCTATTCTTTACCAGCATATATAACTGATCATCAGTGTTGGTTTTGTTTACCTTTTTAGTTATTTACAATGTATGCATTCATGCCATTATTAGTTTATGGTTTGAGAACTCTATATAAATTAATCTGTAATGTGGATTGAATGATCATCCATATATCAAAAATGTGGAGCCAGAAGACTGTGTTGTGTGCATGCATTTGTGATGTCATGTCCGCTTATGCTGTATATGCCATGTGCCGGAGGATTCAACAAGTTTTCTTCTTGTTGTCTTACCAGGCAGTAAATCGTCCCCAGGCACTGGCAGTGCAGAGGGTGAGCAGGACCCTGGGGCCGCGGCCGGTCGCAAGAGGAGGTGGGGCTCCAGCACAGCTGTCACTGCCAAGAAACCTTCCATCAGCATCACCACAGATTCACTCAAGGTATTTGCAGCATAGTAAGACTGATATTACATTGAGGTTGCTGGTGACGCTCTTGTGGACGCATAGATGCACTGCGAGGCACTTCTAGTGCATCTGTCCTCTGTGTTGAATGTTGCAGGCCCTACATTTATCTTGTGCATGGTCTCTGTTCTTTGCCCTTAGTCTCTGATCCCAGACATTCGCCCGTGTCTCGGGCAGGAGGCAGTAGTGGACCTGCACCCAGAGGAAGCTGTCCACTCTGGCGCTGAGGATGAAGAGAGGGAGTGCTCTGACCAGGATCTTCAGATCCGTCGCACTGTCACACAGGTACGTCTACAGCTTTTAACTGTTTTACACGAATGACAGGCCTAGGAACTGTCTTCAGTGTGAAGTGTAAAGTGCTTCTCATGAAAGTCCAAGGTTACATTCATCTCTTAATCGAGAATTGCTTGTGTTGATACCTTCCCTGTATTGCAGGTGGTGCACTCGGAGAGCCAGGAGAATGGAGAGAAAGAGACAAAGAGGAGCAGACATGAGGAGTTGGAGGAGGGTGACCCACAGGGAGACAGAGAGATGACGACAAGGGCGCATGAAGAGAAGATGGACACCTCATTTCCTGGAGCCGTGGAAACCCAGTCTCCATCACATACCAGCCATGATGTAGAAACTAACACTGGTAATGGATCCATCACAAGATGGCCTTTATCAAGCTTTAAAGTCATCAAAAATGAATTCCCAATATTTGATTTAGATATTGATTTATCTTAAAGCTAATAATTATTTTCCTTTGTAATAACACAATAACAGGCAATACATAGTCTACACACTGTACTTTACATGCTGCATTGACATCCAGTTATCCAGGTATAGGTAACGGATAGGACTGGATTTTTCTTATGATATAATAAAAAAAATAATTCTATTGAGTTGACCTTATATTTGTTATAATGTATAACAATTATACATTATAACAAATATAAGGTCAGTGTTAATTAAGCCACTATGTTGACTGTTCTTCCTTCTTTATCCTAGTGACCCCCAGCGACACCCTCATTCGCCGCTCCATCAGCCAGCAAAAAACGGGTGTTTCCATCACAATCGATGACCCTGTTCGCACGGCCCGTCAGCCCTCGCCACCCCGCGGCAAAGTCTCCAACATTGTTCACATCAGCAACCTGGTGAGAGAACGCTCTACTTTAATATTAACTTTCATTGATAATAGTGTGCACTGATTAGTGGTAATGTTGTGGAGCTGTTGTCTGTGATAGCAGGCATATACCCCTAAACTGACCCAGCCTCTTGTCCCTCAATATATTGGTTTTATTTAGCATTTTACAGGCTCCTTTTATAGTGAAGAAACTAATTGGCTTCCTTACAAGAAGAAAGAAGCATATTTTACCTAAAGGACAAGATTGTTGTTATTTTATCTTTTTTTATTATAAACAAATCCCATGGAAAGATCGTGGAAAAATCAACCTCATGCATAAAAGAGCCCTACAGTTTGCGTTGGTGGACAAATTGCGTCAATATGATGAACATGACTTGAGTAGAACCAGCATTAGAAACACACAATCACCTCCCTGAGCATGCACAGTGATGTGTACTCGACACAGCTGCTCTCAGAGTTAAAGCATGCTGTTACAGAATTGATTGTGAATAAACAACACTGCCTGTGTTCGTTGTAATGAAGGTGCAACAGTCTGGCTCTCTTATATTAGTTTTTGGATGATAGTGGAGTTTTGTGGAAGAGAGGCATATGCCAAGGATGTCAGGCTTTTGTGTGTAGCCAAAGCCTCACAATAGTGTCTTTGAGGTTTTCTGGGCATTTGTTGTTAATAAAAATCTGAAATGATGCCAGGATTATCCTTGACATGAACTTTACTAATAGTGCAGGTCAGGACTGTTTTTTTTTTTTTTTTTAAGATTATAAGGCACCTATTATAATCACATTATGTATCTTCATTTACACACTTCCATGAACCTCAGTGCATCGTTCATAAGCCTAACCACCACTGTCAACTTTCTTAAAAAAATATATATATATACATATATGCGGGTTAATGCCCGACGAGGTGTCCATTATCAGGAATTAATGGACGACAGCGCGTAAAATGGTTGCCTCTGCGGAACTCCATTAATTACCTGATAGGGACACCTCGAAGGGCATTAACCCACTTATACCATGGTCACTTGTAGGGGTGTAAGAAAAAATCGATACACTTGAGTATCGCGATATTTTATTTAGCAATACTGTATCGATTTTCAAAAACGCAATATTGATTTTTTTTGTTTTTACGTGCAAAAATATTCATGTAAGACAGTGATTCACGTTTATGTTGTGTTTAAACCCCCTACCGCTAGATGGCTATGCTGAGACGCACCACTAGTGTCCTCGCCTAGCAGTGCCTGACTTTTTGCTAGAAGCTAACAATGTAGCTATGGCTGACCTTTGGCCTACTTTAGCATATCAAAATTAGCTCACTAAGAACCTGTGAACCACAATCCCAAACTGCCAGTTTGATTTTCTTTGTACTGAATTGTTTACCTAAAGTAAACTTCTTTGACTTTTATGTACATCATGTCTTTTTTTAAATATTAGTTTTTCTAAAATTATATAGAAAAATCCCAATATATCGCCTTACGCACAGTATCAAAATATATTGCAATATATTGTATCGTGATACGTATTGTATCGCCAGATTCTTGCCAATACACAGCCCTAGTCACTTGCCAAAAAAGACCATTAATATGTGTTTTACAATCAAAATCTAATGGTCTTTTTTTTAAACAATAACTCCCTGTTTACCTGGTACACCTGAGGGTTTGAATAATACTTGGAACAATCATTCCCATCCCATAAGGTTCTTATGCAATGCAAACAGTATTCACTGCTCCAGTAAATAGGACGGACCTTAGACACAACTTTCCGCGCTCGGCAATGGGAGATAGAACCCTTTGGCTCAAACAGCTACGAGCCAGAAAGCTAACGCTAGCTATCCAGCCATCTCAGTGTCCCCAAATCAATAAAGATTTGCATGAACAAATGATGCGCCATGTGTACTGCCGGCTGCAACCTGAAGTTCGTGTTGAACAGCGAACGGGATGAGAGATGATCGCTGTGAAACCAAGTCAGTTCAGAGAAGCGGTGTAACTTATTTCTTGCATCATCCTGTGGTGTTCAGAGGACGAGGAGCTGATGGACTACACTCTGTGTTGGAAATAACATATTCAGATGTCCTTTTTCATTTAATGTAGCACATTCATTTAGAACGGTAAACAGTCAGTTTCACCAAAACTCGTAAGAAGGTGTTCTATATCACTTTTTTAATGGACACCCTGCAGCCAATCAGAATTGATTATCCACCCAGACCATGGTATAATTTATATTTTGTAGTCTTAAACTCAGTGTGCAGTTTTTGTTCATCTTCATTCTATTTACATTAATATTGTTAATGGATGCATGCTTGGTATTTCTACTTACACTATTATTAATTGTGTAAAGCAGTCTTAATAATTGCTCTGTAATATTTTGTTTAGGTGAGGCCGTTCACTCTGGGGCAGCTAAAGGAACTGCTCGGCAGAACTGGCACCCTGGTGGAGGAGGGCTTCTGGATTGACAAAATCAAGTCTCACTGCTATGTCACTGTGAGTTTTTACGAGCATGTGTTTTCTCTGATAGAGGACTGTAGATCTGAGCCAGACTGCTTTTGGCCTGTGGAAGGTTCTTCTGTGTCTCATGGAGCTACCCTCTTCTCTCTGTGTTTAGTACTGTAGCTCAGAGGAGGCAGTTGCTACACGGGCAGCTCTTCATGGAGTGAAATGGCCTCAGAGCAACCCAAAAGTCCTTAACGTAGACTTCTGCCAGCAGGATGAGGTAAGACCTTACTGTTATCAGTCTGTTTTTCTCTTACGCCCACACTGCTTAGCCATCTGTAGCCTAAGCATATCTCTGATTTGTAGCTGGACTTCCACAAAGGCTTGGGTGTAGCCGGTAAACCCGGAGCAGAGGAACGGGGGCCTGGCTCTGGCCGTGGTCGAACATCGGCCCTGCCCTCTCTCCTCCCTGAGCGAGACCAGTGGGCCGAGCGTGAGCGTGAGATGGAGCGCCGAGAGAAGGCTAGAGCAGAGCGGGAGTGGGATCGCGACAAGGTCCGAGAGTTTGGGAAACCCGGTGAAGAGAAGGAGGAAGGTCCCCGGAGGTCACGCTCCAGAGAGAGGCGCCGCAAGGAGAGGGGAAAGAGCAAGGAGAAGAAAACTGAGAAGAAGGGTAAGACATGCAGGCATGAGATTAGACTGTATTAACATTAGGTAAAATAGACTTTTGGTCAATACTATGTAGAGCTGAAACATTAATGGATTAGTCGATCAACAGAAAATTATGCTATTTTTTTTTTTTCAAGCTGAAAAAAAAAGAGAAATATTCATTGGTTCCACCTTCTCATTTGTGAGACTAGACAGTTGACGATGTCACCTTGGGCTTTTGGAAAGTGTGATAGGCATTTCTTGCTGTTTTCTGACATTTTATAAATCAAACAATGAATTGAGATATAATCGATAATAAATAAAATCGTTGGCAGCTGTGCAGCCCTAATATTGTGAATGTTTTTGGCAGAGAAAATGGCTGAGGATCCCCCTGCAAAGCTGCTTGATGATCTGTTCCGCAAAACTAAAGCAGCTCCTTGCATATACTGGCTTCCACTTACAGAGGAACAGGTGAGACACATAACCACTTTATACTCTTTGCTTGCTGCTTTTAATGCACAATTTTAAGTACATGGCATAGATATATAATTCAAGTCCTTACTTAAAGACTGAAAAGTATTGATCTGTGCATTCTATTCATTATAGTTTGTCCAACGGGAAGCTGCCAAAGCAGAACGGATGAAGGAGCGTGAGAAACGGAGGAAGGAGCAAGATGAAGAGGAGGAGAAAAAAAGGGAAGAGGAGCGCAAGGAGAGGGTGAAAGCTGGAGGCGGCCCAACTGGAGAGCGAAGTGAGGGTGAGAAGGAAAAGGACAGGGACAGAGAGAGGGACAGAGACCGAGGTAGAGATAGAGACAGAGACAGGGAGAGGGAGAGGGAGAATGACAAACGCAGGGATGGCTACCGTAGGCCAGAGGGCCGTGGAGCAGGCGTGGGCAGACGCTCACGCAGCCGCAGCGACCCACGAGAAAGGCGACGTTAATGGCCAATCAACTGATGGAACTGTCCTAGAGACCACCCTCTTCCATTTGCCTTTCACTACATGTACTTTGTTACAACTGAGACCCAACAGAGGACCAACTGATGTCGTCACCATCTCTCAAATTGTCACCTTTTTTTATAGTACATCTACACTTAAACACAGACAGGCTTAAAGGGGACCATGTGTTATTTTTATTTTATTTTTTTTTGCGGTGTTGTTTCCCAGAGTGCTGTATGTCGCACTTCTGTCAAGCTTTGATATATTTTCTTTATACTTTTGCCTCTCTTTTTCTTAAATTTTTGTCTTGACGGTTTTGCAGTATGGCACACTGGGTAATTTTAATAATTTCCCCTCATGTTCCCCATTTGCCCCAAAGTGTAGGTGCCAATTATGATTTGCAATCAACTGTTGTCGCCTCAGTGTTTTAACAGCTCTAAAATCTGGATGAGGAATCCTTTTGTTGCTGCATGTAGTCCAAGGCTCTCCTTGCCAATCCTGCCTAAATAGAAAACTCTGACCTCTGTGCAGAGGCTTGCATAAATCTGAAAATATTGGAATAGGTGTGTTTGGCATTTTGTACAGACATATAAGATTACTTAAAATCATGTCTTTAAATAAGGCAGCTCTGGGGTATTTTTGGACATGTGTGGAATAACTACTAAGGCAATGCAGTGTTCCTCTCCCTGTTTAGTTAAGCGAAATGGTTCCGAATCTCCTTGGAGGAGAATCGATGTCTGTCACACTTGACACAAGTTATGATTATGTCCTTATCATTGATTCTCTTATTCCTCCCTCCTCTTCCTCCAGTTCTCTTACCCTGTAGCATCAATACAGGCCCAAGAGGAGAGGTTGCATTATGAGTTTTCTAACCATTTTTTTGTTACCTTTTATTTTATCATTTTAGTACAAAGGTTTGTTTTTGTTTTTAAATTTCTTCTTTGAGTACGCCTATCAGTGGTGAATGTATAAATAATAAAAATTGAAATTTGAAATTACTGTGACATTTCTTTTCCAATCTTCCTACTGGAGGATTTGTAATTTAAGTTCTCCATTGGTCCCAGGGATGCAAAAATGTAACTTCTTACTAGTTACTGGGAATAGTTAAATTCAAGCTAAGTATGCGGTTAAATCTGCGGTTACACTTCCACAAGAATCCACAAGGTGTCAGTCACACCATATTGTCGACCACATCAGTCCATTGGACAAAAGGGGAACGACTTCATGCAGTCAAATAAAAATAGAATATAAAGGTAGAGAATAATTAGTAGTGACCATTTTCTTTCATTTAACATTTATCCTGATCTTGTGCTTTTTCCAAGTTGGGAGTGTTTACCCTGTGTACCATATTCTCTGTGTCACCCACCCTTCCCTTCTCTGTCCGCTGTAAATCATGTATTTGCCCTCTTCTATTCCCTTGTTCCATCTCTCCGGTCTTGACGTTCATCCTGCAGAGCTCAGCAGTGTTTCTATGTAATTACAGTCCTATGGTCGCTGAGCAGAACATTCTTCTGCCCTGATGCAACACTGTGTGTCTGGACTCTTTGAGGGCCAGTGAATCCTTCACCCTGGCATCTTTCTGGCAACCCAAGAACAAATTTCTAACTGAGGCAGCCTAGTTGGAATGAGAGCGCTGGAGAGAGATTTGACGGTTTTATCTAGCAAGCAGGCGGAGAGAAGCATGTATGTGAGTGTGTTGGTTAAGTGCCATGCAGTTGGAGGTTTTGAAGATAAGTTGAAGTTTAGGGCAAAGTGATGATGTGTTGGCCAAATGGAAAGTTGGAAGAGATTGTTTCTGAGGACAGTGTGATAAAGTAAAAAACAGGGCTGGAGTAAAGAGAGAGGGCAAGTTAATGACACGGTCAATAAAGCCTACAATATTGAGGCAATGAGTTCCTCCAAAGAAAATGTCATTCCACACTAAAGGTTGAAAGGCCCGCTACAGCCTTTACACCCAACCACAACTTAAGGGTTGGTAAGTTTTTGTTGTTCTTCAGTGAAGCAAGCTGAAAACATTTACATATATAAAGTTGTTATGGCAAACAGTTGCCTATTTACACATCCAGCAGAAACGGAGCAACTTTGGCATTTTTTGGAGTCATGTTACTGGTGACCTGACAAATTCCAGTCCAATATTCTCTCCTTTTAGGTCTGGTCTATGCCAACTCTTCAGTGAAATATCTGGCTGCTTAATGTTCCATTTTCTTCACCAGCTAGTTGCTAATACAGAATTTCCACTTACACAGCTCTGCTCGACTCACTCTTTTTTGGTTCTCCAAAAGTTTTGAAAAGTACCTGGTACATTTTTTGGTACCACCTCAGTCGAGATTCCATCGAATTGAGCCGATACTAGAAGGTGGAGTTAAAACAGAGAGAGAGTCATCACTAGGTTCGTCAGTTGCGCATGACGTGGGACATCCTGCACAAACCCGACATTTTTAAATGGCAGAGAAACCGTTAATAGTGGACACAATTTATTTGTATTCACTCGACCCAGATTTTATAAAATGTCAGCCCACAAAACTATGGCCTACGCCACGCTGTACAGTTGACGAAGTGCTGTTTGTTTGCAGGTGAAAGGATTCATTGAGTGTTGCATTAAAGATGATGTCACGGCAGTTTCACATGGTGGCACTATGGCGATCAGCTGAAAATTCCACCTACACTGTGGGGGTGCTATCCACAGTGGAAAACGAAATAGAGAAAAGGACCTGGTACCTAAAGTGAGTCGGGTCAAGTTGAACTATGCAGTGGAAATGAGGCAAAACTTTGTCTATCTGCCGTTCGATGCTCGGCAGGTAGCACACAGTGGGTTTATCAGAGCTTTTTCGCCAAAAACGGCTGCCTGCTGCAACTGGAAATGATGTTGAGAGTGGTGAGAGGAATGTTAATACAACAGAGTCCATTGGCCTGTGGTAAACGCACTGTAGGAAGTCTTAGGACAAACCTGAAGACTAGCTGAAACTTTGTCCTTGACAGCCAGGAAGGAGCATAAACCTTACGACTCAAAACAAACGTATTTAAAAATTCTTTATGATAACGGCCGGCAGCGACTTGATAAGAAGACTTAAAGGACCAGTGTGTAACGTGTTTAGTTGTTCATTATCAAAATCTGTGTTGCCCGTTCACAAACATGTCCTTTTTCATGAATATTTACCTCCACCATCAATTCGAAGTATTCCTTTTGGCTTAAAATTTTACATTTGCTATCGCATGAACTGGGGTAGACCATAGACAGTTAAAGAAATGGACCATCAGATCCCATTGCTCTGGACGGGGACCAGTGAAGTATATTAGAAGCACTTTTCCGGTGAGGGATGAGCGATACTGCACAGCCTCCCACTGAGCTCGAAGACGTAGATGTAGATAGTTGTAAGTCTTCTGGTAGCTGTGCCAAGAGAAATCTCAATCATTCCCAATCTTGCAGAGACGGAGAGCGTAGGTATATGTAAGGAGATAACATAGGTACAGGCTAATTATCGCTAACTAAAATGCTAGTTAACATTAGTAATTACACTTAAACAGCTAATGGAAGTTGAAACTGCCTGCAAGCTTCTCTTGTACTATACGGTAATTTCTCTACTATGCGACAGTAAGTCGCGTGGTTATGAAGCAATCGTTAGCCTATTTTTACAAAAACGTCTGCTACGGAGCCATAACGTGAGGTACAAGGTAATGGAGCCTTTTATACATTGTCGTGTTTCTTTAGAAATAAACAATGGACAAATAAAGTCTTTAAACGCTTCACATGTAAAGTTATTCGCTGTCAAAATGAATGGCAGTCAATGGAATGCTAACGGCGGGTGAAAGCTAGGTAGCATCAAAATGGCGCCATAGGAGGTACGCGTTGTGGAGAGAGGCTTGTCGGTACACGATCCGTTCTGCCTGCACGATCCGTTCTGCACGATCCGTTCTGCCTGCACGATCCGTTCTGCACGATCCGTTCTGCCTGCACGATCCGTTCTGCACATGCGCAAAATGTTCGCGCATGCGCGGTTGTACGAGGATTTACGACACTGCACGATCTGTTCCACGCTTCCGGTCGACAGCCAAGCTAACGTTAGTTTAGCTAACAGCTAATTCGGCTAACTGCTAGCTGAGACAGCATGTAATAACTTTAAAAGACCCTCAAAATAAAACTTGAAAATAAACGTTGACATATATAACAAACACCTAACATATATAACAGCTGTTACGTCAGTTCTACTTTACTTGTGCTCATTTAAAATACAATCACTCAATACTTGTCTTTATTGTTATTACTGTGAAGTCTTAATTTAGCTGTAGCCTGCTTTTCCCATTACGTTTGAGTTAACGTTATTTTAGACTAAATCTAGCTGTCAGCTAGCGGTTAGCCGAATTAGCTGTTAGCTAAACTAACGTTAGCTTCCCGGTGGAGGCTAGCCATAGGCTAGCGTGGAACAGATCGTGCAGGTCGTATGGATACGTAAAACAGTATTATCTTGCGCATGTGCAGAACGGATCGTGCAGGCAGAACGGATCGTGTACCGACAAGGCTTACCCCAAAGAATTTCTAATATGGGAAGAAGTTCCACTCTCTCGTTACTTCCGGCTTCTGAACTGGTTGCAGTTCCACCAGAGTTCCATATAGGGGGCGCTCACAGGCCAGTGCAGAATGAATGGGACTCTATGGAGCTATACCCCTCAAAATCCACTTTTCTCAGGATATAATTTTTTGTCTAGTAATTTGAATGTTGCATTTGAAAGGGGAGGCTAAGAAAATACACACTGCTGGGTGTTAGATTTTTTTAAAGTGGCTTTTTTGTTCTAAAAAGCCTTTTAAAATGTCAATGACGTCATACACATATACGGCCAGAGATTCTGCTTTACGGCAAGCTCTGAGTCGCTTCCTTTTTTCTCTCGAGGCATCGACAACACAGCTGACAGATTAGACTCTCCCTGTTAATACACGTGCTAGAAAGAGGTTTGTTAATGTTTTAAAGACCACGCCGAAATATTCACTCTGGCATTCTGGTTCTGCTTCGGATGTCGTCAAGCGGGATCTCCGATCGTAATCAGTCCTTCACTGACCAATCAGCATTCATTAGCAGAATGCTAGCGTGTTATGGGCAACAACGACTCAACCTGTAACAAATCGAAAGGGCATAAGTACTCGTTCATTCAACTTTTGACCTATAATCCATGTTGAACTTGCAAAAACTACAATCAAATCTGAGATTTCTCAACGACAATCAGGCGAAAGAGACAAATTTAGCCGTCTAGCTCCATAGGGTCCCATTCATTTTGCACTGGACCGTGATCACCCCCAGTGGAACTCTGGTGGAACTGCAACCAAAGTAGGTACAATGGGGCTTAATAGGGAGTGGAACGGCTTTCCGTAGACGGGCTTTGCTTACCCCCTTCTCACCCCCTTGGGGTAGTCGCTCCATATTCATGCGCCATCTTGAAATACGTTAGCCGGTAAGGGACATACAGGACATACTGCTCCGCCTTTCACGTTTTCGCTGTCACATGATAAACTCACAGGTGCTGCTAATGGGTATTGTAGCTTCCCGGCCTGATGGACCACACATATTCAAAATCGAAATTTCAGGAACAGGAGTCTTCTTCTTCACCCAGAAAAAGAAAAAGGATATTGAAAAGAGCAAGAGACCGGATTTTTCAAGCGTGAAGGCTACCGTAGCTGTAATACGTACTTTGAACTGTGTGGTGCGAGAGAGTTGATTGTGATATATGATCTCAATGCTAGATGGGAGAAATTCCTACACATTGGACCTTTAAGATTAGACTTTTTACATAATCTTACATTATGATTTTAACTGTCAACACCAATGGACCCAGACTGGAACGCCCCCAAATTATATTAATAATCGTCTCAGTCATAATGTGTGTCCCTGCCTCTACAGGAAGTGACTAAATCTATTGCAGTCTCCTCAAAACACCTGAGCATTCTCTCCATGGAAAACTGACCCCACCGAAGAGAACCCCGACTCCAGGCACTACTAAGAAGTATTTCAGTTTGCTAATTTCACATTGTGAATATTAAAGTCTTGAAAAATTCAACATGCAAAACGGCCTACTGCCGCTTTAAACCAGGATTCTCTGAGTTCAGCTCATGACCAGGAAGGCCAGTCGAGGTAAAGATCCTTCTAGCAAATTTAAAGTTAAAAGAGCTGGACAGCACTGTCAACAGATGAAGAGATGACCCTAAATAATGTTTCCACGGTTGTGGGTCTTCTACAGAACCACTAGTGACAGCTGGAGGACCACAGCAGACCACCTGTGTCTGGTGGAGAGAGCTCAGGTCAGTGGTAAAGGCCTCTCCAGGATCAGCCAGTCAGCTGAGCAAGGCCACTCTCATGCTGATGAATGGGCAGTAAAAACAATATGTTTTCGCTCTGTAAGCAGTCCGTCCCCCCCGCCCAGCGTCCCCCGCCTCCTCTTCTCCTCCCCTCCTCAGTGTAACCACATAGGTCTTTGTGTCCAGCACTGTTAGGAACTCAGCATAGAGACCCTCTGAGCTCCACTTTCAAAGGCAACCTCTGATGTGGCCTTTCTGATCTCTGCATGTCTCACTGACTTTCCTCTCACTCTCCTATGACTTGAAGTTTTCTTTCTCTGTCTGTGTCCTATTTACCCATGGTTTCCCTCACACTCCCTCTATATGCATACATGCTCTTATAGATTTCCTTTTATTTTGTAGGGAAGCTGGCTTGTGTCATGAAACCACGTAAGACGTTGGAGAGACGATGAAAGATAGCGATATCTTGACAGTCAGTCTTACCACTCCTTGAAGTTTAAACTTCCCTTGATACATACACACCCTTCCCCCTCCTCTTTCAGTCCTCTCTTCCTTTTTCACCCCTCCTTTTTTTGTGATGACATGTGTATGTGCTTATGGAAACCAGATGTGCCTTGTTGCGATGGAAGAGGCGAGAGGGAGAAAAACCAAGCATGAGGTTGTATGATACTTCATTAACAGACTGCAGGAGATGTGGGGAGGGGGAGTCTTGCTGCTTCTTTCTTGTGGTCTTGAGAGTTCAGACAGTCACTGTATATATAATTAGATTCCATCTATCCTGACCAGGCCCTCAGCGAAGAATGGGGGTTTCCTTGTGCATATGGCTGGGTCAGGGCGAGGGTAGCTGGACTTGGGAGAGCCTGAATCAGCATCTCCTATGATGGAGGTGTTTTTCTGCAGGGTTTGGGAAACCACGCCATATGAGACAGGACTGAAAAAAAGTGACCTAAAGAAGTTGAAATGTTGATTGTTTAACTTCCTTGCACCTGTAATTTGTTTCGCCCACACAATACCTCCCTCCGACATTTAAAAGAGACGGCTCCCACTGCAACCCAACCACACCCAATTCAAAGTGCAGACATTGTGTTAAGAGTAACAAAAGCAGGCACGTAGCTTTAAACTGATAGCATTAAGCAGATTCAGCACTCAGGGGGCAGACGCTGGCAAAACTGCATGGCTAGGAAAACAAACTAATCCGTTGGTAAAATATCTGATGAAACAGAAAAAAACTGAGATTGGGACATCTGGGGCACACAAAAAAAGTTATGTTAAACTAATAGGGAAAGTTATTTCCATGCATAGCTCTGTGTACTGTAGCTAAATGGAATAATAAGATGCAGACACAACGGAAAAAGTATTAGGTATCGATCCCTCTCTTTCACTGGCAGTGTACACCACAAATAAAGTGTGTGTGTGTGTGTGTGTGTGTGTGTGTGTGTGTGTGTGTGTGAGACTAGCATGTAAGTGTGGGATTGCAGCAGCTCCACTCTAAGAACCACTCTTGCACCCTTCCTAAGTCTATTTTAAAACAATGAATGAAAGAAAGCACTTGAATAGAGAGTTAAATTCCCAGAGGCACGATTGACCCCTGCATAGCATTCTTCATGTTATAGGAGGGAACGCACAGGTGTACTTAATAACCTTAACGATGGTCATTTATGTCATCAGTTATTTGTGCATGCTGGCTCAATGAGACATTTAAATGGAAATCGAGCGAACGTTAGCATTAGTGGTTACACCTGTGCTTTTCCTGCTATGACACGTCAGAATATCTGCTGTGAAAAAGGTCTATAATCTTTCTAGTTAGTCATCCTGTATTCTTCGCTGTATTGGGTCAGCATATCACAGCGGTTTGTATGATGTCCTATGGAAACCACAAATGTTCGTATCAAATCAGTCTACAGCTCTGTGAGGCTGTACTTAGGCACAGTGGTGCTTTGAGCTTAATGCTAATGTCAGCATGCTAATGTTTAGCAGGAATAACGTTTATAATGTTCATTGTCTTAGTTTAGCGAGTTAGCATGCGTTAACTCGCTAGGTTATGAGCATCAAACACAAAGTACAGCTGAGGCTGGGTGGGGATGTCATTAGTTTCGCATGAATAGTTAAGATTGTTACAATTGATCCTCCAATAAACATGAGTGTTAGTACCAAATTTCAAGACAGTGGTTGTGTGTGTGAGACAGAGACTCTGGAGAGAAACCCCCTGTTCCTGTTTGTTGTATTCCTGTAGTAGTGCTTGGTGCAGGATGTGGCAGAGCTTTAACTGATGGAAATGAAAACCATGTGTAACCTATATAGCCACTCACTAGAAATGCGCCTTTCCACCATCCCACATCCTTGTTGCCAGGCAGAGTGTAACACTAACCATTCTCTGTTAATCATTCAGTCTCATTTAATGGGAAAGTTACTCAGTCTTCTCTCTGAGGTTGGTCCTGCAATTACATTACAGTATGATGTTCGGGTTGGCTATTATGAGACACAATAGCCAAGAGCAGGACTTCCCCTATTTGGAAGTTTCCATTCATCAGCCTGCAGGCTATACACATGCCAACTGAAACAGGCCCAGGAAGTGTCCAGCACAGAGACAGGAACATAAAAGGAGCTTGATAATGGTGTCTGCTGAGTAGAGTTCAATGTGGACAGAGAGATGAGATTTGGAGATTAGTGGATGTGAGGCACTTGGCATGGAGGAATGGATTGAGGAGTTTATGTTTGTAAATCAGCTTTTGTGGAAAGACAGTAGCACTGGAATGAGGACTATAAATGACCTTTTCATTTATCTGGGTGAAATGTGAGAGCCAGAGGAGAGGAGGTGGCTGGAAGAGTGCGGGGCAGTGTGGTCTGGTCTTTTGTTGGGCTTTGTGAAAAAGGAGTGAGTCATTTCGCAGACAGTGAAGAAAAAGCTCTCCTGTTACACAGAGAGAAGAGAAAGACTGTGGGGAAGAATTATGCTGAGGCGAATCTTTTCTTCACTCTGCAGAATCAGCTGGAGAAGACAGAAAACATCAAATAGTGACCTACAGCTAAATGACTGACTTGTGTGCAGGCCACTGAGATGATTTCAGCAAGAAAAACATCATGCATGAATAAAGCTGCATATTGAAACTAGCTGAGAAAAAAAAACATGATTCTTTCTTTACATACTGTATATTGTGACTGTGATGTAGTCCAAAAAGCCAATTAAACAGATCCAAACCAACTCCCATCCCCTTATTGCCGCTTCCTGCTGTGTCTGGCCTACATGATGCAGTTGGAATTCCAGATGTTGCTCATGGAATTCTGCTCCATCTCTGGCATCCAAATGTGACTTAACCCTCCTCACTCCCCCTCATCTCCTCCCTCCATTCTCCCCCCACAAAGAGCCTCGTGACTTCTCTCCCCAGTCCCAGCTCTTCAAAACACTGCAGCAAAGTGGAGACAAATGGGCGCCCTCAATCTTTTCGGCACAATAGGAAAATACCTCATCATTTTCATTGCATAAAGCTCCATTGCTGTAAACATATCATAGAGGCGCTGACCCCCACCCACTCTGTCTCTTGCAGTCAGTCATCTTCACAGTGAGTCTAATAGCTGCATAGCAGTTGTTCATTATTGGGATCATTAAGGAGGGGGGAGACGCCTAGGTTTGCTGTTTGAGCTTTTATTAGCTTGTGGTGGATGGGAGTGCGCATACACACAGTGCATAATGCACAAATAAAGGCATTTATATTGGTGCAAAACATGCATGAGAGCATGTTTGTATTGCTATCCTTGTGAGGCCCTGCATTGACCACATTCACTCACTAAGCTCATTATAAAAAGCTCTCCACTGTTTATCAAACCCTAACTTCAAACACATTTGAAGATGTATGATTTTCCTTATCTTCCTACTCTTGTGAAGGTTTTTTGGTCCTTATAAGGATGGAAACACAAGAACACACACCCTCTCTCTCTCTAATCGTATAGCTGAGATATGTTTTCCTGCTGTGCTACAACGGCTTTACACAATCCTCTTCATCCCTGTTTCTACTTAAGCTTTGGATCCAGTCCGCGTTTTCCGACCAAGTTTATGGCCTGCCAGTTTCCGAGCACCAGTAGGCGCAGAGCGGTGCAGTCGGGGAGCAAGAAACCTGGAGGTCCAGGAGGACTGGGGAAGACCAGACGGATGAGCGATGTGATCGATATGAGAGGTAAAGGCAAAGAGTCCAGGTAAGAGCTGGATTATATGACAACAATTAGACCTACGTGAAGATATTACTGCATTAAAGGGAGTGGCTCCAGTTCAGCTTTAAGCAGTTAAAAGAAAGATGGCACAAAGGGAGAAAGATTATGTGAGTCATTTACTAAGTGAAAATCAAAGCACAGAAAGCCTTTTGAAAGTACTTTATTTTGTAAGAAAAGCTTAAAAATATAAGCACACACAATGTCTCGTTGAAAAAACTAGATAATTATCAGTATCAGTATCACTAGCATCATTATCATTGTTGTTAAACTACTTATAACCCCTGACTAGTAATGTAGCACCATGATTTGAAAACTGTAAACAAGTACAATGACAAAAAGGAGTCATTTTCAGATCTTCAATTTATTTTCATTTGAGATGGATTCAATGTAAAAAATTAAAATAAAAAAAAGAACAATCAAGTTTCAAGAATACATAACCCCCTTCCCCATTCACTATCCCCACACATATAAAATTAAGGCCACTTTCAAAACTGTATGTCACTGTCCAGCAGGACTTTTTAATGACAGTGTACAAAAACACATTCTTTACACGTAGGACAACAACAATAATAGTATTAGTCATAATAATAATGACAACATCATTTATAATAATTATCTGCACTAAAGACATTGATATAAAAAAGGAAAAGACACAGTCGTATTTACTGCTTTACTCCAAAATGAGTGTATCTCATGCTTCATAAGGTCTTCAGATAATTTTTGCTTTCCCTTTCATGGTCCATACTGGCTCTGACATGTTACTTTACTGGAAGAATGCCACTGTGGTTTCCAAATGTGTGTGCTTATGCGAGTGTGTGCAAGTTAACAAGGGGGACGAATGATCAAACCCGCTCTTTAATTACTCAAAGGGACATGCTAGAATGGGCGTCATGGAGATGCAGGTTCAAAGCGGAAATTCCCAAGGACACAAACACTGACCGCTGACAAAAAATAAAAATAAGACATTGAAAAGGCTAAAACAAACAGCAATGAGCTGGCGTCAGTTACCACGAGGAGAGAGGCAGAGTAAGAAGGGAGAGAAAAAAAAAGTGGAAGAATGGAGTGGTTGAGAGACAGAGCAAAAGGAATCTGGCAGTGGTACGAATATTTAAGAAAATGCAAGTCTGGTGCTTTTCCTTCTGCTATTTCTCCAGTTGTATCGCTTCTGCTCTCATTATCTCTGTTCAACATTTCCTTCCACTTTTTTTTTTTTTTTTTTTTCTCTTTCTCTCCCTGTCTTTCCCTCCTCTCTCCCTCCCTTCCTCCTCCGTCTACACCTTGTCCAGTAGAGATCGTTGGCAGTAGAGGAGTCGGCGCGGGGTACCGTACTGACGGAAAAACACCAAGGCAGCCAGCGTCGCAATCACACACACTAACAGGAACAGTGGCAACACCACCACCGCTGCTCCACTGCCACCACCTACACCTTCCTTCTCATCCACTTCAATAATGATCACCTCCGTATCCTTCTCTGGCTCCTTCTCCCTCTCTCTTTCCCTCTCTCTATCTCTAGTTCTGTCCTTATCCTCCCGCTCCTTGTCCTTCTCCCTCTCCTTGTCCTTGTCATGTCCGCCTCCGCCTCTTCCTCCGTCCGTCTTGGGGTCTTCGTTAGGGCAGCCCATCCAGTCACGAAGAGCTGATTTGGGGTAACCCGGCTCCACACGCATCATCTGGTTGTTGAACTTCCAGTACTTGTTGGCCTTGTAGAAGTAGGTGTACGCTGAGGGGTTGAAGAAAGAAATGTGAGAAATAAACCTGAACTGGAAGGAAAAAACTAACTCTTCATGTATTGGTTCACCCAAAGATGTGATAAAATAATCTAGGTGATATCATACACAACACTGTTACCTTGATCTTTGCTCATGAAGGCTGCCTTGATGTTGTCAGGCACCCCTTGCCACGTACTAATAGATTTGGGATAGCCATCATCAACGCTTTGTGTATCTTCGTTGAAACGGTAATATCTAAACAAAGAATAAGAAGGGAAAGGTAAAGAGAGGAACTGCTATGGTGAGTTAAAGGTAAAAAATGACTTATCCTCAAGGATTTGAGACTTAACTTGAGACTTGTTTTGACACACTTGGGGCTTGATTTAGACTAGCCCTATACGACTTAAGACTTGAAATTACTGGAGACTGGACTTTTCTTTGACCTAAAGAACTTGACTTGACACACTTAAGACTTGATTTAGACTTGAGACTTGGCTTGGACTTTTCCTAAAAGATGAGAGACTTTACTTGAGACTTGACTTGGAGTTGGCTTGAATGACTTGAGACCTAACCTGGACTTGCCCTTAAGGACTTCAGATATAACTTGAGACTTTTAAAAAATTACACCTCACTTGGACTATTCTTGAATGACTTGAGACTCGACTTGCTCCTGACCCCCGACACTTGAAAATGCACTTTGGTTTGTGTGTTACTGCTGAACTAAACTAAACCACCAGGCAGGCCACAAAATGAATGTTTTCTGCAGAAATAGTTCAGATGGATTGGTGTTATCTCTTCCAACAGCCAGACTTGACCTGCACTGTAATCACTGACTGGTTGGCCACATTTTACCCAGCTGTTTTATAACAATGTCTATTGTGTAAATATGGGGAACCTTAGCAAGCTTTAAAATTCCTCAAGGTATGTTTAAATGTTTAAATGAGATGGTTTGTAATTCAGCATGCTACTGACTTCAAGTGTTTGGACCTTATATGGTCAACATTCAAACATATCTTTTTGTGGTGGTGACAAATGGATTTTCCTTGGATTCAGTAGTTTATACGGTAAACTTACTTACTAAACTAAACAGTACAGTTTCATTGTGGGATATGACACACACACACACACACACACACACACACACACACACACACACACACACATACACAAGGAAGATGACTAACTTGTTCGCTCTGAAGTAGAATGTCTGTCCAGTGGGAGTGTAGAAGAGAGCAGCGTCTAGTCGATCTTTGGGAAGCCCAGTGCCCATTTCCTTTAGACTCTTAGGGGAATCATGATCCAGAATTGATTCAGTGAACACCCAATACTTGTCACCTGGGAAGAAAGAACACGTATGAGATAACTGCAAGATTTTGCCTGTTTGATGATGACTTTTAAAGGGAAATCTTGTAAATGTTTTATCAATATACTGAAGCAAAACTTACCTTTAAAGAATACAAATTTCCCATCTTCCCTTTCAAAAGCGGCATTGATATGAGTGGGCAATCCTCTCCAAAAGTGACCAATCGGCATGGGATAGCCATCCAAAACATGGTTGTTACGTACCCTCCAGAACCATTTATCCTGAAAGAGAAAAGAGATTTGTAAACAGCCTGCTGGACAAACTGTCATAGCTAAAGTCCAACAAGGTTGTGTGAGTTTACCTTGAACACAAACATTTCTCCTCTGAGGATGCCGATGGTGTCGAAGTGTCCGTCACAGATGTTGGGGCCAAAGCGAGGCTTTTCTGGTGAATATGTGGGCTCAGGGTTGTGGTTCGGAATACGGGGTGTTACATGGGGGCCTGATCCAGACCCTTTGTGAACAAGGACATATGAAAATGATTTTCGTAGACCTAATCTCAACCTTTACATATCATTTAATGCTAAATGAAACTTAATGATCCCCCATGAAAAAATATACAACCCTAACCCTAAACCCTAAACCTACCTTTCTACATATTTCTGATGATGTATCACTTAAGTTAAGAAACTCTGTTTTGACAGTGATTTGGATAGCGAACTGTCAATAACGCACCATAAAGTTGCTGTAGGCCTCTGCGATCATCGTCAGGAAGTTCGAAGTTCTCGGTGTCCATCCACTGGTAGAAGGGTGCCATGATGGCTGAAGGGTCAGTGGAGTGCTCCAGACCCAGAGCATGGCCCAGTTCATGGACCGCAACCAGGAAAATATCATTACCTGTTTCAACACCAAAACCCCATTTAATTATTTTCAAATAATTGAAAGTAAAGTAGGAGATGTGAAATAGGAGGATTTTGCTCTTATGCTGATGACACAATGAGTACTGAAGGAGAAGGAGCAAATATTGCTGTTTCCTCATTTTTAAGTGACTAAAACGAACACAAATACATCACATCAGTAAATCAAAGATAAAATGATCTGCAGGTCATAAGAAGATGTGTCACACTCAAACAGCTGACGGTGCAAAGCTGTGTGTCTGCTCTACTCAAGAAATAAACACTTCTCCATTTCTGCAGTATCAACATAGCCCAGAGCATTAACACCCTCAAATGTACTGACACATGTATGGACCTGTTACTGCTTGTGTTTTGCCCACAACAGCTAAATTAAGAGTCCTGACTGCCACCATACAAAGTAACTCCCAACATTTGTGTCATCAGGTTTGGGGTAGTCTCACGTTGCCAGATCTATCTCCACAGCACTGTGTCAGCACTGGAATATGGTCTGCCTACACCGCTTATCTATTCTGGGATAGGGAGAAAAAAAAAAGATTTGGCTTGTTTGTATTTCTTTAAACTAATCACAATCGTCCTGGGCGGCGCCAAGCCTCAGATGCAGCAACGGTGCCCTTGCAAAATAGAATACAAAAGGACAGCCATTTAACCAGACTAGGTTTAGGGTAATCACTATAGACACAAAATCCCTAATTTATCAAAATGTCAGTTTCAACATAGATTTAACAGAGCCTCACCTGTAAGATCCTTGTTTCCAACAGTCCATGGCTCAGCTGCATCAAAGTGGGTGTCCCCACCGATGCCATTACCAGGGAAATAGGCATGTGCCAGAAAGCCCCCCTCGCCATCAAACGGGCTGCTGTCACCATGGAAACCCTCGGCGAAGAAGAGCATAATGTCGGCAAACTCCTCCACTTTGTCCCGTATGTAGCTGTAGGGGATTTCCCGGAAACGAAGCGGGCTGACGCTCTCCCACACCTTGAAGGCCTTCCTGATGGCCTCATGGGTCTCATACTCACCCACCTTAGGGGTGTAGTTCTGTATACTGAAGAATGGGTAATTGTGTGTGTGAGGGGGGGAGGGTGAGAAAGGTAAGACATGGAGTTATTTCCTCTTTATAGCTAAACCATTTCAGTTGCTCAATAGTCACGTCATCAGTGTGGATTTTCTTAAATTGGTTCATTGGTTACAAAGATAAAATTAGGCAAAAACAATCCCAGTGTGAAATAGCTTTAGGTACTTTCCATCATGTCTTTGCAGATGCAGAAAATTGCTCACTTACGAGAAAGTGATGTCATTCTTGTTCCACTTCAGACCCTGGATGGCATATCGCTTCCTCCTCAGGTTGCTCTTCATTTCGGAACCAAACTTATCTGGTACGCCACACCGTGGTCGCTTCATGGCCCTGCCAAAGACAAGACATAGTCCACTCAAAACACAGTAAAACATTTTTTTCAAATTTGAATATTGACCTGTAGGTGACCCTGTTTGGAGGCAGTACTTTTTTTTTTAAACATGTAAAATAAAGCTGTTTGAAGGTGCTCACTCAATCGTGTTGGTGTCAAATGTGCCGGTGATGGTGAGGCCGTAGAACCTCTGCATGGCAGCGACGGCGGAGGAGACGGAGTGAGGGGAGCGGAGTGCATGGGTCCTCATATCCCCCGGGGGCAGGTAACCATACTGCTGCAGCCATGACTTTAAAGCAAAACAAAAAGGAGACGGCAGTGTGAGTCATGAGAAATATTGCAAAAATGAAAACAAGGAAACTTCAGCCTCAGGAGAAAGAAAAAGGTTAAATTAGAATCAGACACATAAACAAGTCTTATCTCACCTGATTTTTGTTGTTTAACAAAGCTGAAAAAGGGTAAAGGAGCTACTTGTTTTGATGTTGATTATGAGTAACAGGGACTAAAAGTTCAAGATGTTTTTATGCGCCTGGAGCAACAACACATTCCTCACTGACAGCGAAAATAAGCTCTTGAGTAACATCTTTCTGTGTTTTGATATCTGGATATTTGGACAGTCTCCATTTAATGACTAAACACAAAAGCTATTCAACCATCAACATTCGGCTCTCCACTGAAGACCATATTTAATTGAAACTAAGGTCAACATTAAAGAATACTGCCAAGCTTTTTAAGCCCAAAAAAAGCTCAGGTTTCAACAAAAAAAAACAAAAAAAAACATGAGACAGAAACTGCACAAGGAAGTACCCCTGAAACAGTTAAAGATTAACTTCAGTTTCTACATTGACGTTATTCTGTAGCTACTTGTTTGTGTTTCAGTGCAGATTGCAACACTTATAACTCATCCCTGCTGTTGAGTTGGTACATGAAGAAAATATTAGTTTGAAGCTCTTAAAGCACATTATGATGGTCACTGAGTTCTTCAGGCCTGCAGTCCCTTGGTCTCAGCTGAGCTTGACCTTACTTTCCCCTGGAAACCCATTTCACTGCGGTGCTGGTTTGACATCTGGACTTGTGCCAGCAGCTTCGCTCCGCAACTCTCCCACACAGCTTCTCCTAAACTCTTTCCCTCTCAAGCTGGAGCCGAAAAATAACACTGAAGCTTTTGTGAGCGCAGTGAAAACCGAGATCACTTTGGTATTCTGTTGTACACAGTCACGTTTGTGAGCTTGTAATGCACTTTTAGGATGTGTTTGATTTTTCCTTGCACGCAAGGGCTTGATAGGACGTAACTTAATGTGATCTGTTTTGCATAGTTCTCATTCAAAACCATAGGTGTAGTGAGTGTTTGTGCAATGAACGGGATTCAAAAGAGAAGAGAAAAAGATAGGGAGTGTCCCAGGGTGAAACTCAGGCCTTGGGCAACCTCAACCGATGTCTCCAGTTGAGCAGCAGCGTCAGTCAGTAATTTAACTGGGAATTTCTTCCTCAGCGCATCCAAACCTCAAAGTCAAACTCTTCCCACCACGTCCATGTCTCTGTCTTCGCTTCATCACTCCACCCCTTCTCCTCTCTTCTCCCTCATCCCTCTCATGGAAAACCCAGAGACTTGAGGGTAAATACTTAACAACCACACCCAGAGCCATTCAATTATTAGTGTATAGCCCATCTGCTGCTAATAGTTGCTCAATACAATGGAGGCAAAACATGTTTAACTGCCTTGTTTCAGCGTTGATATGTATAGTACAAAGCAAATGTGTGCAAGTAGTGCTGACATAGATTATCTGAATATGTGCTCAGGTCTGTATGTGTATATTTACGCATGACTATACTTGTATGAGTTTGGGCAGGAGTGAATGGCAGAATGGCATTTTGGAGGCCCTTGAAGGTCTAATCTCTCCCTCTCTGTCTGTCCTCGGGAGGCATGGAGGTCTCAGTGTTTAGACTTCACCCCTGAATGAGCCCTTTTCTGGTTCTGACTCACCCATGGAGCTCCAGTGGACACATAAAGACTCACTGTTTTCCACTGTTCCAGCACAGCCACATGAGCGGGAAAGTCAAACGCAAACTTTAGCGTCTCACTTCGCTGTGAATATAAGAAAAATGGTTGATTTGACTGTGCTTGAAACTTATTCTTCTCTTTTACACATTGACTTTGTTTTCTTTTCTACAAAACCCTAACTTTGCCCTCAGCTCAGTCAAAAGACTGCTGTTGAGTGACACTGAACACTTGTTCTTAACTTTTAGGCTTCCACACCTCTTTCATGGGTCCCTAAGGTGACTTGACAAAGTCTTATTCACGGTCGCACTCTGCTATTTTTGACCACGCTAATGGGCTGAGAAACTAAAGCAGTGGCAGGAAGAGGAAATGGTCACTATTTACAGTGGCGTAGGAGATGACAGCCCAAGCTAATACAGTCTTTTGATGTAGAGCAGTGGTTCCCAACCTCTTTTGTCAGATGTACCAACACAGCCTTGTCCGATGAACTCAAATACCCCTTCATTGACAATCCATAAATGATGTATCTATTAATTTAAGCTAACTATTTTAACTGTTTATCCATTACTTTAAGCTAACTATTTCAACTATTTATCCACTACTTTAAGCTAACTATTTCAACTGTTTATCCATTTCTTTTAGCTAACTGTTTAAACTTCTCTGCTTGCTTGCTAACTGCTTTTCAGCCGTGTTAAAACTTGGTGTTCATGTATTACAGCTGAAGCAATATGAGGATTTTTTTTATTCAAATGAACAAGTTCTATTTTTTATATTTTACCCCCGGCTGAAAATCACTGATGTAGAACACTCAAAACTGCTGCACAAAAACACTTAAGCGTTAAAGTCACTCTTGATCCTTTGATTTCTAGAAGCACAGAGCAAAGGTACTTTTAGGAAGCCAAGTCCAGGATTTTGAGGTAAAGGGCGCAAGCTCGCTCATATGCAGCGATGTGAATTTATTGTTTAATGAAAGATCCACAAGAATCAAACAACGGTTGCTATGGATGTCAGGAGGCAGAGTGCTCGTTTTGCATAGGATGACAGAGTGAGAGGGAGGGATTGCATTTCAGAAAAGAAAGAAAGTCAGTTGTTCCGTTTGGTGAGGGCCAATGGAAAGAAACTTTGGTCAAAAGTGATGGGAGTCCAACTGAAGCATGCTGGGTATACAGCACACACACAGCTCCTCATTACACATCCACTCAGTCTGTCCAGAGAGCTGCAATATTATGTCAGATGTGTGCTCCCACTACACTTGCAACAGCTCATTATTGGCTTGTGATGGTGTGTGTGAGGGAGTTTGTGCGTAGGTATACTATATTCAGTGCAATATGTTAAAATCAAACTTTTTAAATTGTTTGTACTGTACATTTGCATGAGGCTAATGCTGCTCCTTTAGGAAGTAATTTATGATGCTGCTGACCCCTCTGGCCAGGTGTTCCTCAAAACATATGTAGAAAGGTCTTTAGATGTATGTGTGTGTAAATCCACCAGCTGCTGTCTATTAAAGCAACCTCTCCAGCCAACAACAATGAGACCCAATTACAAAAGAGTGGAAAAACACTCATCTCTGCCCATGTCATTTGAGCAATATCAGTCCCAGCCAGGCAAATCTTGATGGCACAAAAAAAGCTTCCCCAGAATGTGGCTCACTGCTTGCTTCCTTTATGAACAGGAAATGAGGTAATGACTTTGCGTATTACCTTATTTCCTGTAACACCTCCATTCTTTCCTGAGGGAGGCTGCCCTCAGACCACCCATTTGTGATCTTTAGGATGTGGCTTTGTCTGAAAAAACTATGCACCCTTCCTTCCTTCCTTCCTTCCTTTCTTTTGCTAAATGACCACTAAGACATCAAGATGGGACTTATGTAAAGTTACCAGTTTAGCCATATGAATTCTCGTCACTGCGTAGAGACATTTGTCCATACAGGATGTGTGTGCATGACAGCTAGGATTTACATCCTGTCCTATTCAACTGGATAATTGCTCCTTTTTCCAACTGTCCTTTTCCCAGATTGCATCACTCCCATCACCACAATGCCCTTCTTTCTAGTCATCAACAGCCTCCTTACTGTCCTCCCTGCTGTGCTTTAATCATCTCAGTTCATGTCCATTTATCTTTCTCTGTAGTGAATGAGCTCAGCTTGTAGCAATGTGTATGTGCATGTGCATAAGAAAAGATCTGTGCACATAAGACAGAAGATGTGTGTGTGTGTGTGTGTGTGTGTGTGTGTGTGTGTGTGTGTGTGTGTGTGTGTTACTCAGACAGGTGACTGCTGACACACCAAGATGTTTTTAGCTTATTGAACCAATGCACTTTCCAGGGTGCTTCAGATCTGACCATGCACTTTGGTGCAATTTTCCACAGAAACTTGATAGTCTTTGTACTTAAAGGCCAACCAGACCATAAAAATCACTTATGGTGTAGCTAAAAGACTTTTTCTTATGCAGACATTAGACATGCCCAATGCGCTCTGTTCATTGGGTTACTGGTTGTTAAATGTTGATGTTGCTGTTCTTTTTTATGGTGATGATACACAAAGATCAACTATAAATGAAAAGACTCCTTTATATGACTCAACCTATTTCCAAAGTAACAAATAACTTGTAACTCATCTCCATGTTTAAGTTCCTACATTCAATTCATTGATGGTAACTATTACACTCTTGCTGTATTCCACCCAGATCAATTACAGGCAAAAAAAAAAGAAGTTAGACATTGCTAGCTAGATAGCTATGTTCCTTGAAATTTGCATCCCTAGTATAGCAACTAGAAGAAAAGTATGTTGTTGTGTATTTCTTAATTGATCTCAATTGGAAAATATAAGCCTTTATTAGCCTTGTGTTAACAAATATTACTGATGGAAACAATTCTTTAATGGCATCAGAAAATATTATAAAACTTTGATTGTTTGTTCTTTTAAACAATACAATGTGATAGCAGGTTCCAATTGTGAGTTTTGAATTGTGGTGGTGGACCTGTTTACATGTTATTTACAGATTGTGCCTTTAAGTTGACAGTCTTATGTAGGTCAATGGAGTTTTCTTCCACTAGTGCAGCTGGAATTATAATTCCATAGGTCCATACAAGTGAAGTTAGGCGCCAGTGACATACCAAAATCATTTAGCCCCCCCCCCCCTCTCTCTCTCTCTCTCTCTCTCTCTCTCTCACACACACACACACACACACACACACACAGTATTTACTAATGATAAAGAAGGAAGCAGGTGTGTAGGGGTATCATAACAATGTCACTTCCTTCAACATTAACACAACTTCCTGATGCTAGACTGGCTGTGGGGTTGGAGGACTACTGATACTGCAGACAGAATAGAACAAACCAGAACAGAGAAGAGAAATTTCATGAAGTCATCCCTGATCTACAACACTACTTAGACCTGGTATCTCAGGAGAGTTTTGGAAGTCTTTAATGTACAGAATTATAGTTCAAACTGTGGGTGTTTTTCCACAGCTGACCATGGCTGAAATGCTGCAGAACCTCAGAATGTAAAACCCACCTCCCCCCAGTCCGCTGAGCCATAACTCAGGACAGATGTCAACAATTACATCTCCCCATCCCTCTGAATATAACTGCACCCACACCTCTCAATCCCCCCTCCCTCCTCCATTCCCACAAAAATTGCCTCTGTCTCTGCCCTGACCACAATACAAGCTCATGCATTTCTCCTCATTTGCTTTCCTGCTTTTGCCCTCTCAGCATTTCTCAGTGTTTTCACGAGCGCTATCATCATTATGGGCTGCTTCCTCTAACCCAGGGTCAAAGCCATTCCCATATCCCTGCGCTAACAGGCAACTGATGAAAGTACTATTCATGGATACAAAGCTTTAAAAATCTGTGATTGGAATTATTAGCAGGAAGGATCCTTCACTCTTATATATGAGGATACATTATATTTCTCAGTCACCCATCATTTAAACCTTTCTTTAACTCCTGAACCCTAAATGTGTTTCCTTGTTTTATAGCTTTCTTTATCCTCTCTTTCTTACAAAATCATTTGTTTGACTTTATTCCTCTGCTTTAGATTTACTATTGGTTTTTAATTATGTATTTTGGATATATTTATCTTGCTTAATCCTCTATTCTGCATTTCATTATCTGGCCTATTCCTCTCTGGATTTATGTATCTAACTTCATTGCTTGATTCCGTATTTACTGATATGGCATTATTCATTGATTCTGTATTTGTTTTCCACCTCTGCCTGTATTCCTCACCTCTGGATTTATTCCTCAACTCTGGGTTTATTCCTCACCTCTGGATTGACTTGTCGCTCCGTCGCTCCCTGTGCGCTCAGCTCCCACACCACCGCCAGCAACAGCAGTCGGACAAGCGATTTGAGCTCTGGTGCCATCACTTGTCTCTCCAAAATACAATACAAAATCGGACCGATATTTCTGTAACAGTTTGCGCAATCTTCACTATTTGTCAAAACATTGTCTGTGAGAAAACGTATCCCATAAACGAAAACGGGGCAACCGAGATCGACTCGCGAAGTACAAAAAGAGTTTCCAGTTTGCGTCTCTGCAAATTGTTACTTGAGTTACCTTAACCACGAGAAGTATCTGTCCACTTTGTGCATTCTTCTCGCGTTTTGGTGAGTTTTGACCAAATTATCAGACGTTACTGGAAGCAGGAAGTTTGATGGGGGGCTCTGGAGCTGCAGGCTGTGCGTATTTTATGTCCAAATTCAGCTTGCGCTTTGCTCCAGCTGTTGCAGTCGACTTTGTTTTCATGAAGCAGTCTTAATTCCTCGCTGTCCTCTCTTCTCTGTCCTTCAGTCGGCTTATTTTGATCCCCTCTCCTCTTCCCCTCTCTCACCGCTGCAGACGTGGTAGTTTGATACTCCCCGGAGAGCTTTAGCTGGAAAGTAGAGGGTTGTAAACCTCCCCCTCCTAAACCAGCCCGCCCCTCTGACATGGAGGGCTGGAATCAACTTGGTGACCTTCGCATTAGACTTGGCACGGTTTCCTATTACCCTTAGGCTGTGATTAAATGCCTTAATGCTCCTTAAAATCCACGAAGCTGTTATCGTTTACAGAGATGAGAGTGCAAACACTGAGCCGAACGACGTAGCTTATTCGTCAACAAATTACGCAGCTAAAAAATATGGAACACACTAAACTTATTTTGAAGATGTGTCCATTTTAGGTTGATTTATCAATTCACATATGCTCCGATGAACAGAAATATTATTATTCAATTAACCAATTTGTTAAGACATTTCTGCCACCTTATAAACTTTTTTTTTTTACCCTTATCCTTCTTTTCAAGCCAAGGCAATAACCATTACCATAACTATTGTTAAACTATTATTCCCAATGTGTTATAGCCTACTGATTAAGTAGTGACTGATTAATTACCGTAATGTATTTTACACTTAACAGAATAATTACACAGTTTCTTAATGAGTGCTGCTCAAAAAGGCCCAAACATACTGTATACAATATGCAGCATCAAACTGTTTAAAAAGGGGAATTGCGCCCTCTAATGCACACATTGCACACATATGTACACAATAACATGTCAGATGGCCTCCTATACATCCGTGCATTATACTGACCTTTGTCTTGCATGGTGCTTTCTGTTTTATTTAAGGGGGGAAGTCTTTGCTTTATATGTTTGTAAAGACAATGTTGGTTTGGTTTCAGATCATAACTGCAAATTGTGTTCATTAGCATGCATGTGGTAGCACTCATTTGTTCATGGTAATTGCAGCTATAGATTTCACATCACATGGCTACTGTGGGCATGATGCATACATAGACAAATGTGTTACATACACAGAGTGAAATGTTTAAGACTTGAGAAAAACGTTTCCTGTTACCAACCTAATGTGCACACATACTGAAGCTCAGCTGCAGCGTTGGCCACAGCTGAGGAAAGACAGCTGGCCTCCACTCCCCTTGGTTGATGTGACACAAGAGAGGGGAGCTTTGATTGTCTTGGCAGAGAGCAGAGATCAATGACGTGTGATTGTGAGGGATCATGGAAGTTATAACTGGATACACAATGTCTACAAGCATGTGTACATGGTCCTCAAACAAGACAGAGCAAGGTATATTTTTTTTCCAAATTGCTTTTTAATATGGAGATACTGAAAGTACAGCTTACAACCAACAGACATATACTTCTGATATATATATATATAGAAACTTATAGTTTTAGTAACTGAAAAAGTGTTACAGATATTACTTTTAGACCAAACATAATCATAATATTCACAAAGCTGATGGTCAAAGGTCACACACAAGACCATGTCCTTACTGGGTTCACAAACACTGCAGCTGTGCTTCTGGTTTGACAGGACAATATAGTGAAAAGTAAATCACAATGACATGAGTGAGTAGTTTATCTGAACCACAAGGGGGACAAAATACTTAATATTCCTCACAAAAACACATTCAGTTTGTTGGCCTTGTGTGATCTTGCTAAGCACAACTTTGCTTACTTAATTTCCTCATTTATATCCGTTCCCTCTGTGACTGAAGGAAATCATTTTTTAGATATGAAACAGACCTAGGTTGAGAAGCATTTGCAAAGAAATTAAATTTTGGTTAGCTTGAGCCTCCTTTGGTGCCAGTTGGTTCAGATTTGGTAAATGGCACAACACTTTGAGTACCGAAATGTTTACATACAATTATTTGAAACTATTCTTTTAGTGTACTATCCTGTGACTCAATAACTAGCTAAGAATATCAAATTTGTTCAAATGTGGTTAACCTTACTGTGCCTGGTAAGTAAAAAACATCAACTCATAATTATATGACCCAGGTCTAATATGAAACATTGATACAACAGGGATACTCTTTTTTTGTTAGAATGTGCATCAAACTATTAACTTAAGCCAAACAAAAGTAGTCACTTTTTATCAAATCTAGCAAAAACTGGACTTTGTTACTTCTTGAATATTTTCATTTTTATTTGTACATTAGCTGTCTTTTTTTTTAACACAAGACCAAGCTGATTGACTCACAACTTTCACATACAAACATATTACTGTGACTATCAAACTGACAGGCTACTTGAAATGTGTTAAGGAAGCAGTACTATGCAAATGTTCTTAGTTTCACCAAAAGGTAAACATTGATTGAAAACACCAGAATGTTATTTAGCCAATCACGAGCCGACTCAAGTTATGACCCTTCACTAGACTCTTCCTCAGCGGCTCTTTGATCCATTGGAGATCGAATGGGTGATTTTGCAGACCGTGCTGACTCATTCTCTCCTTGGCTTCCAGCGGTTGGCTCGTCAGTTGGCTCGTTACTGGTGTTGAGGAAGGCTTGGTACTGGTTCCAGAAGCCTGCTGAGCTCCTGGTAGCAGGAATGTTCAAGGAAGTCATAGATGTAGAAGAAGGAAGTTGATCAGTAGAGGAACGACTACTCCGGGCTGGTGGACGTGTTGTTTTGGTTACCACACCATGGTGCTTCATGTGCCCCTGGTAACATAAAGCAATACTTTAGCAATTTCTTACACATAAATCATTTTATATTTACAGCTTTCGTTCTATACTAAAGCTCCTGAAAATGCATTGTACTACAACAATTACTCTGCCAAAATATCCATACATCTCATCAATGTTATTTTATATCAAACAATTTTTTTCTTCACCTTCAGTCCACTGCGACTGGCATACTCTTTTCCACACTCAGCACAGCAATAGGTCTTCTTCTCAGGACGAGACATTGGCGATGGGAGGGTTGGGGCGAGGTTGATGGGGACAGAATCATCCAGTGCTTCATTTGGAGCCAATCCACTAATCTTAACATCTTCCACCCGATCTTCCCTCCCATATGAACCAAAGTGAAAGCTCTGACGTGTCTCTCTTACAAAAGTGGAAGCTCTCTGCGATGAACCCCTTACTTCAGCACTAACAGTGTCAGCAGTATTTAAAGTGGACGTCATGTTGGGGTCCTCATCAGGCACAGTTCCTTGGTCTTGCTTTGATGTTGCTAGTGGAGAAGACTGATCTTTGTCTTCTTCCATGGGTTCTGGTGATTGGGGCCTTGGGGAGACTGACTCTGATTCCAAGGTTGGTGTTGCAATAACATTAGGAACATCTTGACTCAGGATGGGGTCAGTGGAAGTACTGAGACAGGTGTAAGCAAAGGGGTCACCAAGGACAGGTGTGCTTTGTATGTCCTCCAGGTTTGATCTGGAGCCAAGGAAGACATTGGAAGAGGTAGGTGCTTCATCCTCTCTGCAGTCCACTTCCATAGCATTAGATGACACTGTGGTTTTGGTGACAGTGGAGGAAATTGGTAAGGGGGTGGACTTAGGAAGATGGACATTGCCAGTAGCTTGTTGTTCAACTTGGTTGTCTTTGCCAACTAGGGAAGCTTTATCTGTCTGCTTGGAAGCTGGCAAGGGGGCACTGACACAAAGGACAGGTGGTTCTACACTGCCTGGTGCTGGAGTTTGTGTGGTAGGATTCATGAAGGGGTCAGGGCTTAAGTCAGAGGGGGGGATGAGGTCTGGGCTGGAGGGCCCAGACTTACTCTGATTTTTGGTGAGCTCAACTGATTTCGTACTTCCAGATAGAGGGACAGAGCCAACTGCTGAAGTTTGAAATTCTGAGCTTGGGGCTGGGCTCTTAGAGTGGCCTGCTAGAGGAGGTGTTTTAATAGAAACAGTATTTGGGTCAGTGGACTCGGATTGAGATTGTGACAAGGGTTTGGCATTAGAATCATCTGGCATCTCATGTGCAGAATCCTCTGTGCCATCTGTGGGCAACTGTCCACCAAGGTGCATACGGATGTGGTGCTGGAGCACTAGGGCATTAGTGAACTTACGCTGGCACAGTGGGCAGGAGTTCTGGACACGTGCATTGGGTGGTCGGGCATGATGGGTGGCCAGATGTGACCGCAGGCTGCCTTTGGTAGAGAAGGATCTGCCACATATCTTACATGGAAAAGGGCGTTCTCCAAGGTGCGTAGCCTGGTGCAGACGCAGTGCTCTGGGACAGCTCAGCACCCGTAGACACACCCCACACTGATTGGTTGTCAGGTTACCAGCTGGACCTGTGATGCTTAGTGATGGTAGCAAGCCCTCCACCATGGCACTCGCTCCATTGGCACTCATGCCTAGGGCAGCAACCATCTCATGGGTAAAGTTTGAAACAGAAGTGGAAGCACGAGTCGAAGATGGTGGGGACGCCATGACATATGTGGTCGAAGTGCTGGCATTTGTGAAACGACTGTTGGCTGAACTTGCAGAGGTAGTGGCAATGCTAGATAACATCTCCAGCATGGAGGTGGAAGTAGAGGAAGAAGTCCATGGAGAAGAGGAGTGGGGAGCCTTCTCTAGCTTCTCCACCAGCCTCTGCAGCTTGGAGGTTTCAGATGTAGGAGTGGAGGTAGCTATGGAGGGAGGCAGGGAGGATGAAGTGGTGGTGGGTGGACCTGGGACTTTAGGAAATGAAGAGAAAGGGAAAGAAAGCTGAGAATAGCTGGAAGAAGCAAGTTGGTGGGAGCCTGGAGTAGAAGGTAGTGGGGTACGTAGCAAGCCCAAGGCTGGATGGTTGTAGAGGGATGAATGTGCAGTAGGAGTAGAGGAAGAAGTTGAGACAGATGGGAAAAAGAGCTTAGGCAGATGAGCTAGCTGGGAGTAGGCAGCAGAAGAAAGCATTGGTGCGTGAGGGGGGGTGTTCTCATCAAAGTGCTGCTGCTTGGCACCCTTAAATAACCCTGTGATGTTGGAAGATGAAGACAAGGAAGGGTTGGAGAGAAGAGAGGTAGCCAGAGAAGAGGTGGAAGTTGAAGAGGATGAGGATGAGTGGGATGAGCCAGAAGTGATAGAGGCTGCCGCTGCAACAGCGGCAGCCCTATTGAGCTGCAGAAGAGAGTGGGAAATCAAAGCCAGGTCTACACTAGGGGGTAGGGGTAGGGTAGAAGGGGTAGATCCTCCAGAGGCTCCCAGAGAGAAGCCAGTGCTGGTACCACTGACCTCCACATTATCTCCACATGCTTCATCCTCAGGCCTGCTTTTTGGCTTCTTCTGCATCATATTCATGCCACTAGTACTGCTACTACTGCTCATTGTCTGTCCCATATCTGATCCCCCAGTGGCCCCTAATGCTACCCCAAACAAAGAAGGTGGCAGGAGTGAAAGTGAGAGCTCTGGGTTTTGCTCACGATGGCGCAGGAAGTGCACCTTGAGGTTGCCTCGTGTGGTGAAGCGGCTGAGGCACACTGGACACTGGTAGGGTCGTTCCCCTGTGTGTGAGCGTAGATGTATCTGTAGGGAAGAGTCACTGCTGAACATTTTTCCACAAAAGCGGCAGGCATGTTGGAGGCGGCCAGTAGTGGTGGAGCTGGATGCAGAGGAAGAGTCTGCTCCTCCAGAGAAAGATTGCAGAGCATTTTGGGAGTTTGGGACCATAGATACTGATGTGGGGAGGGATGAGTTTAGAAAGGACAAGCCACTGTGCCCACTCACTGAAGTGGTATTTGGAGATTTCTCATGAAGATAGCGGTTGGGAAGAGCTAAAGACAAGGCCAGCGGATATGTGGAGGAAGCCATAGAGATGGCAGCAGAGGAAGAGGTGGAGGGAGCTGAGGATCGAGAACTCATCCTCAGATAACCATGAGCCCCTGCAGTCCCACCTGTCCCTTCCATCTGGGGCTTGTGGGGCTGCAGGATTTGAGACAAGGAACTGCTCGGCTTTGTGGGTTTATTGGCTGCCTGAGAAGGTAGCAGGGAGGAGAAACATGCCAGGAGAGGAGCAACAGAGGTGGAAGTCTGAGCTGCAGTTGGCTGGGTAGTTGGGCTGGCTGCCCTTTTGCTGCCTTCTAGGCAGAGCTGAGGCAGGGGAGGGAGGAGATGCTGGGAGGGTGTGTCTATAGTATAGGAGGCTCCACCGAGGCGTAGCACCTGTCTACAGATCTCCTCTGTTATCTGCATCTGATGGATCTGCCTTTGCTGAAGTACCCGGAGCTCCTCCAGGATCAGGGCAATGCTCAGTTGGGCCCTAGATGGTGCAGCTGAGGCAGATGTCACTCCTGGGCTGGGAGTGGGAGTAACAGGACTTGGGGGGCCCTCAGGCACACGGCTGGGGCTTCCAGGGTGCGGTGGAGGACATAAGGAGGCAGAGGACGATGAGGAGGAAGAAGAGGTGGTAGTGGTGGCTGATAACCCCAACTTGGGAGAGGCCATGTGTGCACTTCGGGAGGGGTGGATGAGGGCACTTGCAGAAGATGTAGAATTGCAACCAGACAGTTGAAGGGAAGGTGGATGTTGAGTTTGGGAAGACAGAGAGGAGTAAGGGAAGCCAGGAGAGAGGGAGAGCTGTGGGTCTTTGTGGGGCTGGTGGGAGGGCTGGCTCAGTGAGCAGGATATTGGTGGACCCTCAATGGGTAAAGAGGGGGTCTGAGAGCCCTTGAAAGATGAACGGAGAGCGGGGGTCAACTGGGAACTTTGAAGAGAGGATGATGAAGAGCACAAGGGAGAATCCAGGATAAATGGAAAGGAGTTTGACTTCACTGCCAAGTTGTCATCTAAGGAAATTGAAAGAAAAAAAAATCCTAAATGTAAAAATAACAAAATTATCAAGGTTTACATAATGGTCTACAATCTTTTTTTATAATATAGTTTTTCAAAAACTATTTTAAATACAAATCCAAATTTCATGGCACTTATAAACAACTTACAAAAACCAGCAGTAAGAAGTAGTTATTAAGTGGCTACTTGATGTCTAGGAATTGGAAGAATTCAGCTGACTTAACATTTTTGCTTAATTTCCACCACCTTCTCATCCACCACTGTTTTCTTTACCTCTTTGTCCTGTCTATCCTCATCACCTGCAGCCTCCCGACCACGGCACTGCCACACACACACAAAGAATACGCAAGAATATACTGCTCACCCGTAGAGTAGCCTACCTTGTTTCCAGGGCAACACGCACAAGACAATGGACTTTAACCCCCCTCCCCAATAAAAAGAAGCCACATCCACACACTACTCTTCCATCCCTGTCCCTCTCTCTCTTTTTTCCTTCCTCCATTCAATCTGTCTCTTTCATCTCCTTACGAGCCCTTCCCCCAGTAGCTCAATGGGGTGCTAAGGTTTAGGTCCTGGTTGGGTACTGGACACTGTACAGGGTGCCTGATTGGCTGGCAGACTTGACCTTAAACACTCTGAGGTTGCATTCCTGATACGGTTTAGAGCCAGGCAGCGGAAGAGAGGTGTAGTGCAAAGAAAACAGACAGACGTGATGACTCACAAACCATTAACAAGCTAGCTTAGCCCAAAGAAGAACATTGTGACAGATATAAAAGCACATACACAGGCATACCTGTCAATGCACAATACCCAGACACAAAAGAGTGAGCACTTTGTATGCACAGGGTTGCTCATGCACACGCTAACACATACAGAACTAACTGCTGTTTGCTCGAAAGCTACAATTTTATGACACAATGTGGGCCCAACTCCTGTAACTTGAGTGAGCAGACATACACAAATACACACACTTGCGTGCACACATACACACACACTTCTTCATGGGTATGTTCATGCTTCAGTGCCCAGCAACAAAGCTGAGAGAGGACAATAGTCTAATGCTATTGCAGTTAGAACACCTTATACAGTGCCTCACAAAGTTTCCTTTTCCTTGACATTCTCATGCTCATCTCTTTGCTTCTACCAAGCCTGTATCTTACTTCTTGTAAGACATTTTCAAATTCACTATACGTTGTTTTCACCAATTATTTTTCTGGGGATTTACTGTATATCGCCTCATTCTGGGTGGTCTGTGTCTTTGAACCTGGCCGTGATGACGAGTGAAGACATTTGGGTTTTACAGGGCAAAGAAAGCAGCTGTCTGTAGGCCAATTATTCCAACAATCCTTCTTTTTCTTTACTTTTTCAACTAGCCTTTAACCCAATGCAAATTGAATGAATTTAGCTGTTTAATAATTCTGGTAAGAAACCATTTAGAAATGATGATGGAGATTAAATGATCACCTCAACAAAATTAACAAGTCTTAACTGCCCATAACGACATTTCTGTTCAAATTACAAAACTGGTATTTCCCATATGAGGTTGGACAAGTCATCCTAGGTCACAAGTTTATCAAAGTTAAAGCATCAGTTTAAGGCCTGCATTAGAATGACACAGTAGATATACCATAAAAGGATAATCTACCTATACACTATGAGCAACTGGCACAATATGTGCATGTTGAGGAGAAGTAAAATCTTTGAGGTCTAAACTTTCCATTTAATGTTGTTCCAATACCACTGAATAACCAGTATTCTTTTAATGAATAGTCTATTCCTCACCATGTTTAAGTATCCGACAGGCACCGAGGGTCAGGTTCATAAGCTGCTGGGGTCGTTTCTGTTTCCGACGGGACATGCTTCTGCAGGATGGGACCGACGCAGGGGCGCATTGGCCAACACAAAACTTTTATTCTGTCTCCCTGCGCACTGAAAAAAGTAGGTATCTAAATTACTTAGGAGGAAAAAAAATGTAGAATAACTAAAGTATCATCTTCAAAAAATTGACGCTCCGGATTGATTAGTCTCAAAGCGTATCCATGTCAGTGGCATTGTGGTGTAGAGAAAGAAAAACCAAAGAGGCATGTGTGACAGTTTTTTTTCTCAACAAGTCTCCCTTTTCTCAAAACTCACTGTTACACACACACACACACACACACACACACACACACACACACACACACACACACACCTCACTTGTTCATCCTCTACTTTGCATTCAAATGGCGAGTGAACACCCCTTCTTTTGAGCCAAGAGTCCACTGCCTCTCTTTGGTAAACCCTCATACATTGACGCTCAAGTTAATCACATAAAGACCTTTGCCTGAGCTTTCGATTACTGATGTGAGCCTATAAAATCTCAACGTCAACGTGTGCGTCTTCCTGTGCGTAACCGAAGTAAATTGTGCGCACAGGTGGGCGCAAAAGCCAACGCCAGCTCGGTTAAATTAATTTTTTTTTTTAAACATTAAACCAAACATATTGTGTCAGAGGCCACCTGGTCACACATGCACATATCCAAGTCTATTCAAGGTGTGCGATATGTGTGTAAGGTTTCACGGTGCTCCGGCCGTCTCTAAAACAGGCTCCTCCTGTGTGAGCTCAGTAAACAGCGGCTGAAATGAGGTGGAATTTGCAACAATGGCGTAGAGGGAGCACAGCTGAGTGAACATCACCCTCTCAGAGCCTCTCCAACACATAAGGCCACTGACTAGAGACACAATGCTCCCTTTTCACCCTCATCCCGACTGCTTACCACGTGGAGCGAGAACTTAGTGAAAGAAAGACACAGGCAGAGTGAGGAGAAAAATAATTTTTCACTCGGGCCCTGTGACACCCCCCCACACACACACACACACACACACACACACACACACACACACACACACACACACACACACCTCGGTTTCTCTAAGGCTTGGACAGAATAATAAACTGCATCCGAGCTTTGAAATAAATTCTGAATGTTATAGATCCTCACAATGTAGCAGTCAAGCAATGATTTGTGTCTGAATTATTTAAAATAGTCTTCCTTTGTTGGACACTGCAAGTCCGATTCATTTGATTTATATAGACAGTTTAACTCCGGACTATGTCATTTCTGTAGTGGGCCTATGGACACTTTTCTATGCAAACAGAGCAGTGATTTCCGTACAATATAAAATGATCGAAAAGAAAATAGGCTAATTAGGCTATAAACATTCGCGTCATAGCGTAATCGATAGTATTTTGTCAAAGAGAAAGACGTGGTAACTCTCATAGTTATTAAACAGTCAAAAGAGAGAATATCGTTGCTTTTTAACCAGAACTCTATTGTGCCAACAACGCATTGGTAGCCTATTTTTCGTGCCATCTTGCCAATATGTTCGCTATCCGACGGTCGGACGTTTTAACACCAATCTTTCGAAACAAGCGCAAAATACGGCGGTGAGATGCGCGTCCCCGCTACTGTACGGCGACCTGTTGCACGCCACGCGCGCTCACACATCATAACAAGTTATGATTCATAAAATATTTTGACTTCTCGAAAAAAAAAATGCAGTCCCGGATGTGCATTTCCCCCACAGGCCGCTCGTCGCCGACACAACCGCTTGAAATATAACACAAAAACAACTTACCATGTTTGAAACGATGATTTTTTTGGCAGCGATATTGTGTAATAACACGAGGGGGAAGCTCAGGAGCTTATGTTGGGTAAGATCGGCTCCGTCTCTCAGCCGGGACACTGGCGCAGCAATTCCCTATTCACTCCCAGGGATGCGCAGTCGGACAGACGCATTTTTTTTCTCAATTATTTATCTCCGTCGCAAATCGCTTTTCTTTCTCTTATGACAAAGGGTTATACTGCCTGAATGTATTTACTCATAGTCCACTGGCAGGAGGAGAAGCAGGGGCGGTGAAGATAGCTGTAGGCCTACTCGCTACACGGGGAGGATTATTTTTCTTGGCCGTGCGTGCTGCTCTTCCTCCTTTCTTTGTAGCCTGTTTGTCGGGGCCTGCTCCTGTCAGGCCTGTCTGCGCTCTCTGCGGTACTGTCTGTCTGTCTGGTTAGCTGGCTAGCTGTCTGTCTCCCTGTCTCTTATAATTAATGGCCCTCGCCGCCAGACGGTCCTCTGGGAAACAGTGACCACGGTTACCTTCACATTGGCTCTCAGTGTGCATCTCACATAGGAGTGCAGGCCCGGGCATACACACCTCTAATGCCTGGCTGTTCTTACGGTGATTTAAGATTTGTACAGGTGTGCATGATTGTCCCACTCCCCACCCTGTTGTCATAACAAATCCTAATTCATATTTTTTCATAGTTTGATAGAATATCATATTTAGTCTCAGTGATAACAGTAATATTTTAAAATGTTGGATCATTGGCACTGCACGTGTTATCCCTATAGATGCAATTAGTTCTTATTAGTCTTAAAAGATCTATTTTAGGTTTTTGACTTATAATGTAGGAAGCACACTAACAGCCAACATTACCATGATGCGACTGTTTTCACAAGCAAAGGCAGGTACCTCTTCACCATCATATTTAGGTCATTTGGAGACAATATACTGGAAATATATAACGAATAAAGCCAATAATAGGTCTGAGTGTGTAGCTATAGCATTCCTCTTGAGTGTCTTATTAGTCTGACTTGTTTAGAGAATGGATTGGATTATCTAGTGCTGACTATGCAAGGCTGTCTGACTTCAAGTAAATTTGAATTCTGGGGTTGTGTTTAGACAACAGGACCTCCAGCATGACTTTGACATATTTTAAGCTCTGAAGTTTCATGACAAAAACATATTTATTTTTGTCTTTTGGCTTGCATGACGGTATATTCTCGACTTTATCTTGGGACAAAATATCTTGTTGAATTGTTAGCTTGAGGTCCTTTTTTTTTCTCGACCCGTCATGTTCCATCGATAACAATAGTGCTTCAGATGGCATATGTCCTTTTCAATACAACACAAACCTATAGTTTCAGAATAATCATGAGACAGCCTTCTCTGATGATGAAATTAAAAAAAACAGAATAGCACATATCAGGTGCACAGACAAAATTCATGTAGACACTTTATAAAAAATGACTAACTTTGAAGAAACTCTATCATTATTGATCAAAAGTGTCATTAAAGGTGATATTTTTCACAATGTCCATTTGCAAAAATGCAGTGATCATTTAGTCGTTGATTCACTCAGCCTGCTGTATCTGGTGTTGAAAGGCTACGAACTGTGATGGCATATTATTATCTATACATGACAATTTAACCAAGATAATTCACCCACCTTCTCCATTGCAGTTCTGTTGAACATCATCATGTTGCTTGGACAATTTTCCAGCTTTTTTTAATTACCATTATATTGATTGGACATGTCTTATCAACTCACTACCATGTTTCCTGGCACACTGTGGCTGACAGGTGCTCTGGTCTTATATCAGTAAAGTCACTAGGTGTCTCTCAAAGTCAATTGTTGCAATTAGCTTGAGTATCTTATTATTTAAATGTGGCTCAAGTTTACCTGATTATTTTAATAATAACCTTATATGTAAAGTATAGACAATGCACATGTTTTTTTTTTTAAACAATCAATGTTTTAAAGAAAAAAATACAGTAAAAGCAGGTAACAAGCAAATACACTTTGTGTATGTGGGGGTAGACGCTAAAGGGTGTGCCTCTAAGAAACAGCATTATTATAGTGGTTTGGGTTTTCCAGCTAACTTCATTTTCCCTGCTTTGTGATATGGGCCCTGATGTAAGAATTGACACCTCTGGTTTGTAAGGTAATTCAGAAATGCAAAGCAGTTAGGCATGTCATGAGAAAAACAGATAATTGAAGTCTAAGCCACGATACAAGGGGTGTGATGAAAAACTTCCTCCTAGATGCAGTTGCCTTTTTAAACCACTTATCCAATTAATTACAAAGCCGTCTCTGTCTGGGAAGTGTCTATTTGCTTGTCCTTGAATTCTTTAAGCTTCATCAGAGGTGTTTGGCAGCAGGGAAATGCTTCCACTGTGTCCCTTATGTCCCTCCTAATGAAAATATAGATTAAAGAGTCTATTAAAGGGCTAAGATAAACCAGAGCACTGGTCAAGACACTGGACAAATCCCTGACCTTGTCCTCTGCCTCTGAGGCATTGTCACCTTTGAGAGAGTAGTAGAGGTTCCTGAAACTGAAGGGCAAGAACAAAACTATGTACGAACCCAACACCAGGCCCAGAACCCCTAAAACTCTCCTCCTGTTTTTCGTGTTTCTCATGGCTGTACTCTTGTTGAGGGCTTTCCACGTGGCTGTGAAGAGACCCACAAGAAACGGGGCAGGGAGAAGGCAGATGATGGAGAGGAGCAACAAGGAGAACCTGGTGTGGATCAAGAAGGCATAATTCAAAGAGGAGTAGGCCAGTGAAAATGTCCACATGCACACTGAGATCAGGATGGATATTTTTGCACTGTTCTTAGTGAGGTACCACACTGGACAGGCCACCATTAAATACCTCTCTGCAGAAATCAGCAACATGAAACCCAAACTGGAGGTCAGTCCCAAGTGGACAAACAGTCGTGCGATGCAGCGGGCCATGACGACGGGGTAGAAGGTGGCATCAAAGAACCGACTTATGATAAAGACGACTGTGATTCCAATCTGAATGAGATCTGACAGGAGCAGGTTTATGGCGAAGATCGGAGCTGCTCTGTCCTTCTTGAGTAGACGCAGGAGAGCGTAGCAGGACAGGCAGACTTCAGGTAGTCCTACAAGGAATATCACCCAGTCCACCACGATACCTATGGTATTTGTGTAATAGACAGGGTCTTTACCACAGAGTGAAGCATTTTCATGTATCCCAGTCATCTGGCTGTCGTTGGACATCTGGAGAGTATCAACCTTGATGCTTTCAGCTCTGCAGTTTTTCACAATGACGTCATATTTTTGTTGTTGCTGTTTTCCGTTTATCGTGTCCACTCACGGTGAGAGAGCATGACTATCTTTAGCAGATAGCCTGATGAAGTTGTGCTCATTAGATATTATACTGTGTGTCACTTCCAGCGGACATCCTTAAACAAAAACAAACTGACCTGTATGTAAATGAAAGACACATAACATTTTATAGTCGTTTTATCCATAAAATGTTTTGCATCCAAGTTAAATATTGGTATCTTTTATATTTGTTTAAGTGTTACAACACCAGCTGCGAATATAAAAAAACAACAACTACCAAGACAATGTATCAAACTATCAAGACAATGTATCAGAAGAGGATGAATTATTTTCCTTTGCGTCTTTGTTTTATTCCCAACTCTTATTTCCTGCTCGAGCAGTGAAGTTAGTTACTGTCTTTCAGTCGAGCAGTAATACTTTTTTTTAGTAGCCTTTGATCCACCTCTTTCATTGGAAAGGAATTATGTAAACCAGCTTCTCTCTGGGAGAATACGAATGTGGGGATATGACACTTATCCCTTGGTGGTAATATACAAAACAATGCAAAACAGGTGATGCAGAAAGACAGAGCAGCACTTTTGAAAGCAGCACTTTTTTTGCCCCAATAGTCATGATTACACATTATATATAGTATATACATGAACAATTAATATAACCAAATACATGCTTCCTCACACATGCATTAACTATGTAACACCAGTCACTTTCTGGTAAAATTGAAGTGTAACTTTTTATAGCATGTGGAGTCAGCAAGGTGATTAAGTAATGTCAGTAAAGCAGCTTTATCTAACATGAGCTAACATTAGCTACGGTATGATACTGGTCATACCAGACCAAGTAAGGCTGCAGCAGAAAAGTGTATTACCAGCACATTTAAAGCTAACTAATTAACATGTTACATATTGTTTGTTTCACCTGTACAGATACCAAACTGTAAAAGAAAAGGTGTGGTTTTACCGCAAGATTGTTTCTACCATGCTTCCAATCTTTATGCTAAGCTAAGCTAAACTAAGTGAAGCGAAGCGGCTGCTTCATATTTAACGGACAGACACGAGAGTAGTATCCACCTTCTCAGCTAACTCTCGGGAAGAAAGCAAATAAGCTTCACAAAATGTTAAACTATTCCTTTAAACTGAAGAAGATTACTCTTATTTGTCCAGAGAAAACGTCAGATCATCACCAAAGTTGCTACAATTCATCCTGAGGGGGACATGAATATGTGTACACGATTAATGACAATCCATCCAAAAGTTGTTGAAACATTTCACTTAAAAATAAAAAAGTCAACCTCATGCCCCCATGAGGTTGACTTTTTTATTTTTAAGTGAAATGCTAGAGGAAAATGTGAAGGCTCTCCAAAGTCATTAGGATATATAATATGTACGTCTGAGTGTACATGCAGATGATACATGTACAGTGAATTTTTTCCCCCATCTCTCTACATGCAGTGGATGCCTTTATAACTTGTTGCTTTGTAGCATTTGATAATTTATCCAGAATCAGCCGGAAGTTGTTTTTGTGGTTTTTTAAGGGCTATGGAAAACAACTGGCCTCTGAGGTATGTGAAATACACCTCTTTTGATCTTTTAAACTTGATGACTTGGAAATGTACAATCAGTTAAATCCTCAATGAAGTGTAAGTAAACCAGTGCTTGTGTGTGCAGCTGCAATTATAGATGTACATGCCCAAAAACCAAAGTCAGGAAAGCATGTGATATGTACCACAGACAGAGGGAAAGAGTTTTTCCACTTACAATGCCATATAAAGTGTGTAAAGTAGGACCACTGCTATAAAGATTAACTCAAAAAGGTTTCACACCACAATATAAAAACACAACACACAGATGTCAGGGTGGTTTAAAAGATGGACTAACAGTACTAGGAATAAATTAGACAAATCTTCTGATAACGGTTTACTTCTAAGTTACCTAATAATTTCCCCCGCACCCCCCTCCTACTCAGGCTCATGTGACCTCTCTGAATCCAGTGCCACTGGCGGGGAGGTGAATCTGTTAGGATTAGCCTCCACACACACTCATTGATGGCCACAGTCTGCAAACACCAGGTCACCAACAGGTAAGAAACTCTACTTTTGTTATTGACATTTATTTAAATGTATCCTTAAATTCAGTTGAGATGAACATATGTGAGTTGGTGGTTAAACATGTAAACGAAGAGCACATGTAGAGAGTAAATCAGGCTAACAAGCTGTCAAGGATGATCTCCTGATCCCCTTTGGGGCTGAGTCGAGTTAACGCTCATCTAAGGTCAGTGTTGCAACCCTTTACTCTTACTGTGATAACCAGCAAGTCACTCTTTTTTTTTTTTTATGTATTGATCACTTACTTCCCTTCATAAGGTCATGAGGTGTTATTTTTGTCCAACGCACATTTTCCCAGTAATAGTGGTTAAGTATTCTATTCATAGAGCATGGTAGGCAAAAGCCCAGTAGACAGGATTACTGGTGCACAGTTGGAGTGAAACAAGGACTTCCCACTTGCCACCAGCTCAATACACGCTGTGTCTTATTACCCGTCGCTGCATTCTTACATGTAACAGCAGAATGTGACTTGGGCAAATGTCTTTCATTTGGTGCTGCACAGGCCCAGAACATGATGTCTGATTAACTTTTCTCAGCATGTACAATTACTGACTGCAATCCAAATCATCAATGTGATTTTGATTTCTTTCTTGTGTATTCACTGTTTAGTTAGTAGCGTTGTGTGACACACACACTCATCCGAGACCCTTCATCCGCTCACTATGTCATCCCTGGAGGAAGAGCTGACCTGCTCTGTGTGCCGAGACTTCTTCAGCCAGGCCCACCCCCTGCCCTGTGGTCACAGCTTCTGCTCCGCCTGCATCCGCGAGGCTTGGAGCGTCCACGCTGAGGGCAAAAGTCGCTTCACCTGCCCCCAGTGTCAGGAGGAGCACGGTGAAGTGCTGTGTGACTGCTGCCCTCCCGAGGCAGCAGAGGGACAGACACTGTTGGCTGTCAAGACCTGCCTGAAGTGTGAAGTGTCACTGTGTGCCGGACACCTCCAACCCCATTTGGAGAGACCGGCATTTAGCACCCACCTGTTGGTGGATCCGCTGGGGGACCTCTCCCAGCGAAGGTGCCCGACACACACAGAAATATTGCGCTACTACTGTGCCGATGAGAGGTTGTATGTGTGTAGTGACTGTCTGCTGGACGGAGGCCATGCTCAGCACAAAGTGAAGGCACTGAGACAAGTGGAAGAGGATCTGAAGGTCAGCTGGAAGACCATATGTGTTTTTTTTGCTTATGAGTGTGTGTCTGCTCATCTATGTGTGATTCCACAGGTCATTCTCCAGGCCCTGCTCAGCAAAGCAGAGGAGAAGCTGAAAGATGGAGTGCAAATCCTCAAAGAGCATGAGGGCATTGATTTAACCATGGCTGTGAGTAAAAAATGTTTAAGGAAAACGCAACATAATGGCTCTTTCAGTAGATGTTCTGTACACCTTGTACTGCTCAAGTTATGACCCACATGGGACACTGACCACGAAGTGTTTTTAAATGGATCAGATGTTTTGTTTATGTCTCAATCACTGATCTGGCACCGACCGCCAATCTCTTATGACTTCAGGACTCTCTGAAGAAGGATCACACCCAGGTGGAGCGGCTGGGTTCAGACCTGCAGGTCCAGGTGAAAAGGCTGGTAGACGCTCTGAGGGAGATCACCAAGAGGGAGAAACAGCAGGTCATAAAGCGTGTGCATGAAGACTGCTCCAGGGTGAGAAGCGACATGTGCCAGGCACTGAGCATACAGCACTACCTGGCCTCACTGCTGGCAGAGACGGACCCCTTCCTGCTCATCTGGGTAAGACTTGGTGCTAAACAGACATGCTGCTCTATATTGACGGATTTGTTGAGAGCTAGGTGGCTAGGTCATAACAAAATACATGATCCTGATCATACCTGGAATTGTATAGTATAAATAGGGTAGCCACTGTGAATAATATAATACAGTGCTCTCAGTTGTGGAAATAAACCGTTGATACAATTGATTACAACATACCTTCTGGTGTGCTAAGCAATATTTCTCAACCCAGCTCGACTTGCCATTGTTGTAGCACAAAGCCAATTCATCTTTAAAAAAAAAGAAGAGGCAAATAGTTTAGTTTTTAACCCAACAGAAGATGCTGTCATCAAACAGTTTTAAGTTATAGTACTTTAAGAGTCCAAGCAGAGCCATTTACTGCAAATATTTCTATTAATGTTGTGTAAGGAAAATATGGTATCCAGGGCCACAGATGTGGTTAGTTTAAATAAGGGTTAAACTTTGTGTTTGTTTGCTTTCTTATCAGCTGGGCTGGATACACAGAGACATTTGTAGTTCTTTCTGTAAATTAATCCTTTTATGTCTTGCTTTTCTCGGGCTGTCCTTGACTCTTCTTTCCTCAGGCCTTTCAATCAGATGACACAAAGTAAGTCAGCTTCACTAGGTGCGTTGATGTGTGTGTAGGTAGACAGTCTTTGCATGTGGGAGATGGAAAAGACCGTGAGACATAAAGGGACGACAAAATGAACGGTTGAAAGCAATTATTTCACTACACAAGCCTTTAATCTGTATGTGCTCCTCCTTCAAGGTTTTCCTCCTGCAATGTTTGTTGTGCTCTTTCCAGGTTACTAGCCGACCTGAACAACCCGCTTTTCATCCCTGATGCCGTCAGTCTGGACAGGAAACACATCTTGGAGGACATCGAGAGCAAGTATCGAGAGTTTATCACCGGCACCCTCCGCTGCCTCAGTGAACTCAAGAGGGAGCTCTGTGAGTGACAGATGGGTGACACAAGCCTGCCCCCATTTATTTAACTTTCTTAAAGGAATGGTTTGATAATATTTTTGGAAATATGCTTTTTTCGCTTTCTTGCCGAGAGTCTGATGATAAAAATGAATACCACCAGAATTCTCATTCTCGTTTCTTCATTAAATATGAAGCTATAGCCAGCAGGTGGTTGTCTTAGTTTAGCTTAGCTTATCTTATTTTAGATTAACATTAAGATAGGGCTATCATATCGATATCGATATATGAGGCTAGATATCGTCTTAAATTTTGGAAATCGTAATATCGCATGACACAAGTATTGTCTTTTCCTGGTTTTAAAGGCTGCATTACAGTAAAGTCATGTAATTTTCTCAATTTACCAAACTTACTAGCTGTTTTGTTATTTGCCTTTACGCACTTAATCATATTATCCACATTACTGATGATTGTTTATCACAAATCTCATTGAGTAAATATTTTGTAAAAGCACCAATAGTCAACCCTACAATATCACCGCAAATCGATATTGATGTATTTGGTCACAAATATTGTGATATTTTATTTTCTCCATATCGCCCAGCTCTACATCAAGACTGGAAACAGAGAAACAGCTAGCCTGGCTCTAAGTGTCTGCTGGCTTTGGTTCATAGTTGTAGCTTCTCAACAGGCAACAATATACATATATATATATATATATATATATATATATATATATATATATATATATATATATATATATAATTTACTTTATTTTATTCCCCTCTCAAACAGTAACCAGTCCTTTGACTCTGGACACTAACACAGCCCATCCTCTGTTGAGCATCTCTGATGATCTTCGCTCAGTGACGCGAGTTAAAAACCGCCTGCCCTGCGCTGCTCACCCTGAACGTTTCGACCACTGGCCGCAGGTCCTCACCGCCCAGGCCTTTACCTCTGGGACTCACTACTGGGAGCTGGAGGCTGAGGGATTCTGGGATATTGGCATCTGCTATAGAAGTATTGGACGGAAGGGGAAAGATGGCAACGCCTTTGGGAACAACAAGGTATACTGTAAATGCCACCTAGAGTAGATGGTTTAGTTGACAGCGCTTAGCCATTTAAAATATGATAAATGTCACATTTTTTGCATTATTATTTTTATTATTGATTGATCAATTTATCGTAGGGTCTATAACATATCAGAAAAAAGTTGAAAAGAATTCCAATTTCCCAGAGTGCAATTCAGATTGCTTGTTTTGTCTAACCAACAGTCCCACCCCCAAAGATAATGTGGTTTACTATCATAGACATCAGAGAAAGGCCAAAAATCTTTACTTATGAGAAGCAATAACTATAGAATTTTTTTTCATTTCGCTTAAAAAAAGACTAACCAAGGGCACCTGGATAGCTCAGTTGGTAGAGCGGGCACCCATATATAGAGGTTTACACCTCAACGCAGCGGGCCAGGGTTCGATTCCGACCTGCGGCCCTTTGCTGCATGTCATTCCCCTCTCTCTCTCCCCTTTCATTCCTTCAGCTGTCCTGTCAATAAAGGCCTAAAAATGCCCAAAAAATAATCAAAAAAGACTAACCAATTATCGAAATTGTTGGCAATTAATTTTCTGCCAATAGACAAATCCATTGTTAAGTTTCAACCAAAAGGAAAACAGATCCCTTGATTAAAATGCCTTTGTTAAATGTCCAGGTATCATGGAGCTTGACACAGCAGCATGACAGGAAGCTGGCTGCCTGGCACAACCGCAGGAAGACCCGCCTCACATACCAAATGACCGGCAACCGAGTTGCCGTTGCCGTGGACTACGGCGCAGGCACTGTCACCTACTCTGAGGTGGGACCATCAAACAACCTGACCCACCTCTACACTTTCTCCACCTCGTTCTCTCAGCCGGTGTGCTTGGGCTTTGGACTCTACAAAGCTGAGCTCAACAGCCGCGTCTCTATCATCAAACTCTGAGGTGGAGAAAAGGGGAAGAAGGAAAAAATAATGCTGACAGACAACAGGCTGGTTTAACTTAGACAAAGCCAAAACAAAGTGGTGTTAATTTATTCCCCCACTTCTAGAGCCTCTCTGATGTTTTTCTCCTCTCAGACCGAGCTCATCTTCTTCCTCAAAAAGACACCAAACCATATCCCTAAAACTGTGATCAGGTGATATTGACATGGAAATATCAGATATATTTGAAAATAAAGCATTCAATGAGTGAATATGAGTGGATCTTAGTTGGACAGCAAATGAGGAGGCTCCTTTGAAAAAGGACAACAAATAGGTGTTATGTGTTGTTCATTCCATAGTGATCCAAACTGCAAATGCCTGGTGATTTAAAGATATTACAATTGTGTTAAAGAAGGTTGTAAATGTTGGTAACTTTTGATTTCAGAAATGATTTGCCAGATGTTTTAAAGCATCTCCGATAAGCTACCTCAGTTTTACTGAAAGCTACATTTTGTAAATACAAAATGATGTCTATGTTTTTAGACAATAAGTATATACTTCGTCAGGCTGGTTTATTTGTTCATACTAAAAAGAAAAAAAACACTAAACCAATATCCTTACAGAGAAATTGATGCTATATCCTGTTAATCCAGTCTGATATCTGATGTCTTATAAAATAAGCTACCTATCTACATAAAGCATTTCCCATGAAGGTGCACAGACATTTGATCCTTTTGAACTCAGCTTGAAGACACAAGAAGCAATAACCAATTGATTGGATTTAAAAGGAAAAAAGGAAAACAACTGCCACTCACGTGCTAACGTTACTCTTTCAAGCAGCTCAGATGCACAATTATTTTCCTATTTTCTTTATTTCACTGTAAAGGTGAGTGGGCGGATGTACTGTAACATAAAGAGTGAGAAAGAAGCAGAAGGAAAGGGGGGTGGCTGAGAGAGAAAGAGAGAAAACAGGGAAAGACAGAGAGAAAGATCAGAGCATACTCTGGCTTGGTTACTATCAGACTGACTGCCGTGCTGTGAAATAATGTGATAGGCGAGCAAGAGAACGAGGATTTTTGACCATATAACGCTACTCCAGCCGGGGGGGGGACCTGATATATATGGAATACAAGATTCTTCAGAAGGAAACAGGTGATCATCTTTTTTTTATTCACTTAAAATCCTAGGATGCACTGCACAGCGAAAAGTAGACTGGTAATTTTAGACAAATTAAAAAAAACACTTGTTTTAAGGTGAATAGTTGATGCTTTTGTAATAATGAGAAACATTCTCCAACCACAAAGCAGCTGTGTTTGTGTGTGATGAAATATGTTTCAATAAAGCTAAACAGACAGATTTTCACACACGCTGTTGCTCATCTTGGTCAGACGTAAATTACTGTTATTTTAAAATGCACAGTTTAAACTTAATGGCATCACATGAGGTCAAAATGTTTTTTTTCCTATGAGTTAAATAACAGGCTGTTGAATGTGGAGAGAACATAAAAGAAAGATGCAAATAAGTTACTTTTTTTAACGTATTTTTGAGTGTGACACAAAAGCACAAGTGAGAGAAAGAGTGTGTGTGTTGTGTGAGGGAATTCGTGTTGAGCAGCGTTGGGAGGGAGGGGGGATACGTGTAAAAGACAGATGGCCACTCAGTGGAGTTGTTCCCCCACACCCTCTCTCTTTCTCGCTCCCTTCTGGGTCCTACATCCTTTCCCTGTCACCTCTCCAGAATCTTACCTCATCTGTTTTTTTCCTCACCTCTCATCAGCATCTTTTATCACCCCATCTTTCCTTCCATCTCCATCAGTTAACGTCTGATCTTCGCTCACTTTGCTGCACCTTGTCTTCACAAACCCTTTCTTCCCTTTTCTAGCTACTTCTTGTTGGCATTCTTGTCAGGTTTTTGCTGAAGAAATCAACTTGAAAATACCAAGAGATTTTTTTTTGTGATTGTCATTCTGGCCCCTGCTGACACGGCACGTAGGACCCTGAAGAGATTTGGGATTTCTGGGGGCAAACAAGAAAAACTAGAAAGACAGACAAAGGAAATGATTGACAGCTATGGCCAGTGAAGAATTCTGAGTATTTTCTGAATATTATTTGTTTCTGAGACATCTGCTGGTGTTATTGCTGCCTGGGTGAATATTAATGGTCTTCAGCTGGTACCAGACAAAACTACATAGAAGTTACAGTTTGGAACGTTTTTCACAGTTTGATTCACCATAGCATGTTTGTTTTCATTTCAAGTTGTCCAAAGAGATATTCGACTAAACATCCCAGGTTCAGTCATGCACCCCAGGTCAGTCTCCTTCGACATCCCCATACTGTTGGGTGTGCTCCTGTTGTGGGGGCCTATGGAGTCTAGGAGCCAGAATGATACAGAGCCCATCATCCTCGAGGGGAAATGCTTGGTCGTGTGTGACTCCACTCCTTCATCCGAGCCCGCTGGTAACGCCCTGGGCATGTCGGTCCGCTCTGGCTCCGGACGGGTGGCCTTCTCCGCCAGCCGCCAGACCAACCACGAGCCCACAGACATGAGCAACCGCACCATGATCATCTACTTTGATAATGTGAGTATGTTACTGCTGATGTGTCTTTAAATTACAGTAAGACATTTGGCAGTTCAAATTAGGGATACACCGATCCAATACTGATATTGAATATATGGGAATGACACTGACTCAAATAGCTGGATCGGGTATCGATGAGAATGGGGCCGATCTATTATTCAATTCAATTCTTTGTTTATATACTATAAACATAATTAAAAGAAAAAACACACACACATATATATATATATATAAATTTAAATAAGAATGACCCAAGTGCATGTCTTCCTCCTTTTTCTCCCTCCCTTGCTGTTGCATCAGATTTTGGTGAACGTGGGCAATCATTTTGACCAAGAGAGCAGTGTCTTCCTTGCACCGAGAAGAGGTGTTTACAGCTTTAACTTCCATGTTGTAAAGGCCTACAATAGACAAACTATTCAGGTATGATTCCTCAACTACAGTACGACACTTACAGTTTTAATTGCAATGTAGCGACATGCCCTCTATAATTAGCTTAATTTGCTCTCTCTTAGGTCAGCTTGATGTTGAATGGCTGGGCAATGATTTCAGCTTTCGCCGGGGACCAGGATGTAACCAGAGAAGCTGCCACTAACGCCGGCCTGGTGATTATGGAGAAGGGAGACAAGGCCTACCTCAGACTGGAGAGAGGCAACCTGATGGGAGGCTGGAAGTACTCCACCTTCTCTGGGTTCCTGGTCTTCCCTCTGTAAGCAGGGTGGTTTAGGTGTTGGAAGGGTGATAAATTAGATTGGGCAGTAGTGATAATGTGGTGGAGAAAAATGAAAGACTTAAGGCTTAAATCTGTAACTCTTTAAACAGCGCACGAAAAGATGTGTTTTATGCAAAATAAAATAAGATTGTGCAAATTTAGATGACTGTAACTTGAGACCAAAAGAAGAGGAGGAGAAAATACATTCAGTAAACATGAGCAAACCTGTGGATTTAATTTGCTCTGTTTCTGTGAATGAATATTTCTTGGGTTTGTATAAGAGATATTTTAATTGTGACAATATTATGAAGTAGCCATGTGCAATGTGGGCTTCTGTGCTAAGATTTTTTTTTTTTTAATTCTAAGCGTTTGAAACATTGCTGTGCTCCACATGGCATCATGTCTAGATAACAAACTTGCCAAACTTGCCCTTTACTCTGCTGTGTCATTTGACTGATGCTCCTCTATTTGCCTGTCTCCTGCAACAAATGTTTATTTACACATACATTTCTATTAAGGAGAAAATATTGAAATAAAATGATATAAAGTTGCCTCAGTATATTGCTTTTATGCATGCATTGTCAAAATGTTCTTTCCACAAACATTTTCAGAGAGACAATATTTTATGAATCACTGCTAGATTGAGTTGATACTTAGGGACGGGACAGTTAATCTGCTCACAACAGTATTTCTCCCTCATCATGGTACCCAGTGCCACGACAGCTGTTTGTAAATATAGCTCTCACCAGCAGAGTTTGCGTTGGCGTGGACCAAGCAGACCAGCATGGGGCAGAGTGTAAGTGTGGTGAATAGCGGATACTCCTCGCAGGGCCACAGACAGATGGAGGCCTTGGCGAGCAGGCAGGCTCTTCTCTACAGGGCTGCTATGGATAAAGTGTGGTGTGCTGTCACATGTAGTCACTTACGCTTCCCTGGTTCATGACCATCACTCTATCTCTCTTTGTTTGTGGGTCTTTGGAAAAAGATTACAAGAGGCCCTAATTTTCTGCATAGGACCTAAGGTCTAGTGTAATTATAGATAATATATATATATATATATATATATATATATATATATATATATATATATATAATAATATATATATAATATAATATATATATATAATTACACTAGACCTTAGGTCCTATGCAGAAAATTAGGGCCTCTTGTAATCTTTTTCCATTTTTTTAACTGATACATATTTGTACCATTTAAGATAAGGAGAACAGGAATGGCAAATATATAAAAATGAAGGCCAGATTACCAACCGTGCAAAACTGGCAATTTGCTCTGGGGCTCCAGACCCAGAGGGACCTGCAAAAGCTGTAGGGTCCCTGTGTGACAATTAGTTTGTGGTAATATTATTAACTTGTAATTCTAAAAAATGTCACTACTAAAATACAACATCATCTGACTGTAATAAGGGCGTTCACATGGACTTTATTACCTGAGGGTCTGTCCTTAAGAGAGGCCCTGTATCAATGTCTAGTTTTGAGACTTTCATTATTTCAATTTATGTTGTGCTTACATGGTATATTAATTTGTGATTAAGAAGATTACCACAAAACATACCTGCTGGGATCACACACAATGCAAAAAAAAAAAGTAGAAGGGTGCCCCGAGCAGGATAATCTGTTTTTTTAGAACAGCCCAAACGGCTAATAATCTAATTTCAATCTGAGGGCTCTAGAGGGCGCCATAACACCAATCCCACAAAACTGAATCACTAATGGCAGCACACGAATCATCAGTACCATTGACTAGAAGAAAGCTGTTGTTAATATCTCAAAATGTAATAATAATCAACAAAAAACCGTCAATATGTCCACGGGGTCTGTATCTATATTTTTTAGATAGTAATAAAGCAATATCACACGATGAGGTTAATTCCTTAGCTGAAGCCAATGTAATAAAGCCCTAAGGAAAAAACCGGACAGTGTCAGTCACAAACAGGCTTGTTGGGTTATACAGTCCATTAAACTTTGGGGATGATTAAAACACCGTCTATTTTTCTCCAGTCAGCTCTAACAGGCCTGCGCTTTCTAATGTGAGCATACACGGCAGTAAAACGGCAATGTTGAAGATCATTCAATCAAATGATCACAGCTAGGCCGCATTTATTGTTTTCTCAACCTAACTACGGCTCTCATCCCGCCCAGAAGCGGCCGTATATATGACGGATAGCTCTAACTGCCAATGAAATAGCCGTATGCTGCCGGCTCAGGAGAAAACTGACCAATCATCGTTTGATAGCATACGAGGGGCACGCATTCTACGCTTTCTCTGGCAAGAATGTTAGTTCCTGCTCTTCCCTGGCCGTTTCCTGTAATCGTACAGTGTTGTGAGACGGAGAAAGCCATGTGTGTCGATGCAAAGGTAAATTTAGCACCCCGAAATTATTACTGTGAGAGTTAGGGCAGTGGATATGATGGTTATTTTCATGTATTTTTGCCGAAAAATAGACGCAGACCAACCGAAACAGTATTGCGGCCTAACCCGTGTCTGAACGTTGACGGGCAATGGTTATTGTGGCACGTTGCTTTGGTTTGGTCCGGTTTGTTGATGAGATTGAAGAAGTCCGGTAGTCTGACTGGTTGGTAGTAAATGACAGAGAAGCGAGGAAACTGTTCCAAACATGCAATACATCATGTTTATAAGCCTGAATATGTTTTCGGTGCCACGCATGCTTTTGTAATAGGCACATCTTGGTCGCGACACAAGCTAATGCTAGCCGACGGGTTTGTGAGAAAGACTGCAATACGACCAGAGGAAAGCATCCTACCTCTCCAGCATCAGTACCCTTCTTTCACTAACGTTACCAACTATTTTCATTCACCGAATGTTCCCTGGGTAGTATAGCGTTGTGTATTGCTATTAAAACTTAGCCTAAATTTGTATTTTAAACCTTTTTATATCACATTTGAAAGCGTTTTCTATACAATGTGGCCATGAGTTGGATGCTGTTTTCAAAAACTATTTTTTTTATAATCAAGTTGCAGTCATTTGTTAACTGGCCGTTTTATGTCATTTAAAAAACGTTTTATTTCATTAATGTTAAACGAATTAGTAGTGAACTGGGATCATTACTGTCAAAGCTCAAGAAGAGAAATGTCAGTGTGTCCAAATGAAAGTTTGGTATTTAGTAAACAATACTTTCTTTCTGTGTATTATGAACCAAACTTAAATGTGTGATGTTGATAGGCATCAAAGAAACATAGACACAAAATTGGAGCTGAAAAGGAAACCAGGACCAGAAGTTACACAATTGCCATTTGCCATCAAGGGCCAATTTGCCAAGTTTCTGTCTGCTTCTTGTGGTATTTGTATACTTAAACAAATGTGTACTAACCATTGAATGAGGCCCACCAAATTGTAGTTGTTATATACATGTTTCAGCTATAAAAGCATCAGTATAGCATTTGTTTTTATACTGTCAAAGTCATTTATTTGTGCTTTATTTACATCAGTGTTTCTCCTCTTTTACCAGCTGTTTACTTAAAAGTTGAGAAGAACTGGTCTGCAACTGTTAAGCTTCCACCTCGGAGTCTTTTTAACATTGTGCCTGTCTCCCTGTGTGGAGTGGGCAAGATGGCAGACCCCATCATGGACCTCTTTGAGGACACACCCCTGTTTAACTTGGATGCCCTACCTGACGACTCCTTCTCTCAGGGCTCCTCAGACCCTGTGGAGGAGGCACTTAAGCTGGCGTTGGGTCAAGTGGACCCACCAACCGAACCTGAGCTCACGGTCAACGCAGGCCTTGGTGTTTCTGTAGCAGCTCCCGTCATTCCGGACCCTGCCCCCACACAGCAGCCAGTGCCAGTGGCGACTGACCAGACTGTTACCATAGCTGCAGCTCCTATTGTAGCCCCAGTCCCTGCCCCTACCCCGGTTAATACTGTACCTCAGATCCAGGCCCAGACCACCATACCTATTGTCAGCAGCACCAGCGTGGTCACCAGTAGCACTGTCCTGCTGAGTTCACCTCTGACTGTTTCCAGCTCCCCAATCACCACCACCGCAACCACGCAGCAGCTCACACAGATAACTCATCAGTTCACTCCACAGCAGTTAGCTGCCATCACACAGCAGGCCGGTGGTAAAATTGTCATTCTCAAAGGTCCCCAGGGTCAAGCCCAGGTGCTGCAGACTGTATCAGGAGCCACAGGCCAGACCAGTGGAAAGGTAATCCGTGTGTTGTCTGGCACTCCTCTTAAACCTGGCATGTCCATACTGCAGGGGGGGACAGTCTTGAATCAGGCGAGCCCGGGGCAAGCTCAAGTCAAAGTGGGTGCAGCAGGGGTGCAGAGGCTAATGCAGTCTCCCAATGGGCCAATGAAACAGATGGTGCTGACCTCCATGCCCCAGCAGACGCAAGGCCAGACAGTTCAGGTGCAGATCCCTGCCCAAACACAGATGTCTCAAGGCCAGACTCAAGTCCAGGCCCAAGCTACTCAGATCCAAGTCCAGACCCAAGGCCAGGTGCAGCTCCAGCCAGCCATGCAGGCCCAAACACAGGTAAGCACCACCTCTTCTGCAACAGCAGGCAGACCACAAGATGTCAACCTGACAGCTGCACCACAGCAGGTGAAGCACAGGAGTGGTTTGCTATCAGGGTTGTTGCTGTTTTTTAGGTCAGTCTTTTTCCTAAGTGTCAAAATGAATCACATTCTGTACATCTGACTTTAGGGTGGCGAAGCAAAGCGGATCACTCTGGTTCTCCAGCAGCCCTCCCAGGCTGGCTCTGCTGCACCAGCGGGTCAAGCCCAGCAGCAGCTCACACAAGTCCAGCAGGTTCAGACAGCCCAAGGGGGCCAGCAGCAGCATCAGATCCCAGCTCGGCTAGTGCTGGGGCAGCTCCCCGGAGGCAAACTGGTGCTCCAGGGAAGCCAGCTAGCAGCCTTGACCCAGGCTCGGGCTGCAGGCCAGGCTGGAGGGCAGCCCAAAGTCCTCACAATTCAGCTGCAGGTGCAGCAGCAGCCCAACCAACAAGGAGGAATTAAGGTGAGAAAGAAGTGTTTAGAGTTTGAAAGTAGCCTACCTGTATGTTTAATCAGAATGCCAAAATGCCCCCAGCTTCCACAACAAATGTGACTCTGTGTAGCCAATACTTTTGTTTGCTAACATTTGTGTTGGACTAGAGTATTTGTTTCTGCTTGTTTCAGGCGTTCAAATGTAATATTGCTGTTACAGTCCATCACAAATGAACAATGGCTACTTTTGTGTAGCTGGGACAAATCAGTCCAAATGATGAACATTGGCTCTACTACCTAGTATTCATTAGCAGTTAATTTTAACTCTAGCTTCTTTTATTAGCTATATAAGGACATTCATTGTTTTTAATGTATCAGTGACTTTCTGATGCAGTGGAGTGGGCAAGTTCTAGAAAAATCTGGAGATAAAGAAAATTGTAGGAATTCTTTTAGATTTCTTTGTTATATAAGACTGAATCATTTAAGGAAATTTGGGAAATATGTTTGTTTTTTAGATTAGATTCTACTTTGTCATTGTGCAGAGTACAAGTACAAAGACAACGAAATGCAGTTTGTGTCCAACCAGAAGTGCAAAAAAGCAGAAAAGTGCAATGTGATATTCAAGTATAGACAGGTGGTGCAGAAGAAATATATTGCAGTGTTATAAGAGCAGAATAAATATGGCTATGTAATATGAACAGTGTACAAATGTTTGTTTGCTATTCAGAGTTATATATGAAAGATCAACGTAGGTTTCATCTCTGTTCATTCAGCTCTAGTCTTGCATGTCAGTATGGTCTGGCTACGCTGCTTATCTATCTATTTATCTATCGGACTGTTGCTAAGACGCCAACCAAGCATATTTCACAAAATGTTCTTTAAAACCCTGAAAATTCTCAGATCATATACTGTAACTGCTTTAGTGTTTTATACTTTTATACATTTTCAAAGGGGACTGTGACTTGACATCTCTCTTCTTTCCCTCTCACAGTACCAGCTGGTCTCAGGAGCTGGCGCTGGCAGCCCACAGGTCTTGCAGATCTCGCAGGGCCAAGGAGGACAGAGAGTTGCAGTGCCACTCAAAATGCTTCTGCAGCCACAGGTAGACCTCCCAGGGCTCAACGCTAACATTTTAAAGTGGTTGCCGGCTTGGCAACCACGCATTAGCTTTTGGTTGGCGAAATTGACAATATGGTTGCCATGTTTTAAACTGCCGATATTTTGGAGCAATTAATTTCTTATGTAACTATACCACACATTTTAATAATGAAACAATGAGATAATGGCTTGCAATATAATTTGCCATCCCACTCAAATAGGGGTGCAACGGAACACAAAACGCACAGATCGGATCAATGTTTTGAGTCACGAATCGGATACATTTTTGGATTAGCACCAATTTAAATGATTATTAAAAATGTAATAACAATTAACTTTTAACAATAATTACTTCTTTCACCAGTAAATTGCTGTTAAAAGGAAGAAAAAAAACAGATGAGAAAAGGGTATTTTACAGTAACTTTGAATGCATCACAAGGTTTACCAGTTTTAAGTAAACGCAACATTTAGTCCCGTCTGTGTTGTTTCTGCGACAACAGCAGTGACCAGTGCTAGTTTGCGTCTTTTAGCTCAAAGCTTAAGCGGCAGACTGTTGTACGTCCCGGTGTTGGAATCCTCTACAGTGAAATACAGTCGCACGTTTACACCCTTTAACTGTCAGCATTTTAACCGTGTTGATTCTAGTTACTACTGTAGCTAACGGTAGGCTAACGTTACCTGCTGTCAAGTGTAACGTGTTATCAGTGTTTACTAGCGTGACATGCAGCGATGTTTCTGTTGCCTCTAACGTGGGATTCGGAGCATCAGAGAGCAGCGCAGACATTAAAGTGGCACCGTAATGAGGTACCGAAATCCGCGTTGCTATTTCATCCGGTAGCACCGGTGCCATAATAGCACTGGATTTTAACATGCGCTGTTAACGTGAACGGAAAATTGTGTTGCCTGTATCTTTTTCACGGCAAATGCGCGCATGTGTGGAATGCAGTCACATAACAGCTGAAATGTTGTGTTGTGCACAAACGTAGTGTTTAAAATTTACGGAGTCAACCGAATAAAATATTGACTACTTTTGAAATAAGATTTTCCAATTTTAAGTTTTGATTTGTTTTTATATATTTAAAAAATCACAAATGTTGAACAAGTGGTCGCCAAAGGGGGCAACCAGAGAACACGAAACGGTTGCCAATTGACTGAATCTGGTTGCCAAGGGCAACCGTTACTGTTGAGCCCTGCCTACAGATACTTATTTTATGTATTTTTCTTATTATATAGAGGGGGGCTTAAGGGTTTCTCTGTGGCAGAAAGTCTTCTGCACTCTCAAACATTCTCCTTCACACAGACAAGCTCGTCATCCTCGGCTGGCGGCACAGTATCTGTGGTAAAGGTCATCAACACGTCGGCTGCAGGCCCCTCCACTACAACCACCACTCCGTCCCAGGCCATCCGCATCACCAAGGCCCCTGGCGAGCCTGCCTCTGTGCGACGGGTGGAGATCCTCTGCAAGCAGGAGAAAGCAAACCGTATTGTGGCTGAAGCTATAGCCCGGGCCAAAGCACGTGGGGAGAAGAACCTGCCCAGAGTCCTCAACCAGGATGAGCTTCCAGCCACACAGACCTCCCCAGAAGTGGGGGGCACTGTGACTGTGGTGTCTGCTGCTAAGAAAAAGACTAGTGGAGGAGGAAACAAGAAGAAAAGTCCTGTAGCTGGAGGAACGACGCCCAAAAGCACTGGGGGGCAGTGCAAGAGCAAAGTGAAGACACCAGGAGGAACAACTGGAGTGGCTGGAGGCACAGTAATACCTGGGGCTGGGAACAAGAGCAAAAGCAAGACTAAGACAAAGTAAGTGATATGTATGTGAGGAGTCGATGAGAGAGGAAATAATTTGAATGTAACTTACGTTGCATTGCTTGGAAATGTGGCCTTGTAGAAAACAATATTCTTTACTTTCTGCTACTTCATTCTGTTTTTGTCTGTCCTCTCTCCCTCCACCTTCCCGCAGCACTATTACTCTAGTGGGAGCAAAGAAAAGAAAGAGAAATGCATCCTCAGACCACTCTGATGGGGAGTTGAGCCCTGCCTCACCTACTGCTCTGGATGATGACTTGATTACGGTACAAACACATACATGGTCACATAAATAAGATCAGCACACTTTTATAAATGAGATAGGTTAATGGTCTGGTGAAGTGAACTGACTTGACAAATCTACGTCTAGCGGTGCTTGGCCTGCACAGAATACTTCAGTGGTTCCTGTGGGAGAATGCCAGCAAATGTCAAATGTGACTGTAATTGTTTACATAGGATGATACTGTTCCAAATGACTGACTGAATGATTTGTAGTAAAACCTGTTTTACTGTCAACCCAATTTACAAAGCATACTTCTGTTTTTGTCTAAATTGAAGTGGAAGAAATGCTGCACACAGAGGTGGAACGATGAATCATGTTCTGATGTCTCTTGTGGTGTGTGTGCCCATGTGTTTTTCTGTCTTCGTCTGCTTGACCTTTAAAAACACACTCAATTTACGCCTTTGTCTTCTGGCCAGAAGAGGCGCTCCAATCGTGTGGTGAAGAGGAAGAAGTACACTGAGGACCTGGATATCAAGATAACGGATGATGAAGATGAGCAGGAAGATGTAGATGTTACTACAACTGCGGCAGCTGTGGCCTCCATCAGTGGCGGGAGTGCAGCGCAGCTTAAACAGGAGCTGGAGCTGGATGTTGAAGGACAGCCCAGCATGCAGTTCTTTGTGGTGAGTGTACAAGTATTTTAACAAAGTGACTTCTTCTCCGATGAGATTGAAAAGATTGTCATAAAGCGATGGACACTGGTTTAATTGTGGTTGGTTTGTACATGATGTGTATTTGCAGTGTTGCATTTCAACATTAAGAGGGTTGAAGGTGTGTAGGTCAACAGTCTTTAGTGTATTACTTTATATTTTTACAGGAAAACCCAAGTGAGGAAGATGCTGCCATTGTAGACAAAGTTCTGTCTTTGAGGTTAACCAAGAAGGAAGTATGTTTATTCCATTTATTTAATTCCAAAACAAGTTTCTTTAATCATTTGAATCTAATTTTGAGAATACTAAAAACCTGTTCTTGTCTTCAAGGTGTGTCCGGGCCAGTACACCACGGTTGAGGAATTCTTTGTAAAATACAAGAACTAGTAAGTTTTGATATCTCAATAAATAACTTTGGCCTTCCCACTTACTTGGCAATTTCTATTTCTTGAGGAGACATCCAAATGAGTACAACTTGATTCTCTTGTTCTCAGTTCCTACTTACATTGTGAGTGGGCCAGTTTGGCTCAGCTGGAGAAAGATAAGAGGATCCATCAAAAGATCAAGAGGTTTAAGACCAAGCACGCACAGATGAGGCACCTCTTCCAGGAGGTGAGATGGGAGCACATGCTGAAACCTCTTTATTTTAGGATGTAGTTCAGCTGCTTGAACTATAACTTTGAACATATTTCTACTGTCTCTGACCCTGTGGTTCTGTCCAGGATGAGGAGGCGTTTAACCCAGACTATTTAGAGGCGGACAGGATCCTGGACGTTTCCCACAGTGTGGACAAGGACAATGGCGAGGTGAGAGACCAGGCCGTGTCAAGAAATCACTTTTACAGCTGGACAATACAGCTTACCTCCTTGGTTATAACTTTATAACTCTTGTGCTATTTTTTGGTCAGATAAATGACCCTTTCATCAAGTAGCATGTTTGCAATAGTTAAATACTTTCTTTCACTCTTTTCCCTCCAGCCTGTTATCTACTATTTGGTGAAGTGGTGCTCTCTGCCTTATGAAGACGCCACTTGGGAACTGAAGGAGGACGTAGACGAGGGCAAAGTCGAAGAATTCAAGAAAATCCAAAACCGACAACCTCGCCTGAAAAGAACGGTAAGTTGTCAAGTGGAAGATGGCCACGAGTGGTTTTTACCTTCTTCTCTTCTTTTCATGCATTTTTTTCCTTCTCTCTCCTTCAGCCACGGCCGTCTGCCAGTTCATGGAAGAAGTTGGAGGAGACCAGAGAATACAAGAATGGCAACATACTTCGAGAGTACCAACTTGAAGGAGTCAACTGGCTGCTCTTCAACTGGTACAACAGGTATTTATCTCACACACACTACACTCCATGTTGACCTGCAGCGAAGTGCATTTTGAAGCCACATTTAAACTGTATTAGTTTTACTGGCTAAAGCGCTGTAATTAAAGCTGTAGCAACTATAGAATTACGGGTGTAGTATAGCATAACATGAAGCGACAACATGAAGAAGGCATTGTGTCATTATATTCTGGAAGAAGCTGGTCCATTTGGAATGATGCTTGTTGATGGCTTCTCCCAAGGCTTCACTAATTAGTTGGTTTCTTATCTCTCAGGCAGAACTGTATCCTGGCAGATGAGATGGGTCTGGGGAAGACCATCCAGTCTATCGCACTGCTGGCTGAGGAGTATGATGCTGGCGTCCAAGGCCCTTTCCTGGTCATCGCTCCCCTCTCCACCATTACCAATTGGGAGAGGGAGTTCAGCACGTGGACCGACATGAACGCTATCGTCTACCACGGCAGCCTGGCCAGCCGACAGATGATCCAGCAGTATGAGATGTACTGCAAGGATGACAAGGTGGAGTTATTGATTGATTATTGTTGATTAACTTTCCTGATGTTAAAAGCATCTAATGAAAAATGCCATTCTGTCTACAGGAGCACTTGATCCCAGGTGCGTACAAGTTTGACGCCCTCATCACAACATTTGAGATGGTGTTATCTGACTGCCCAGAGCTGAGGGAGATCTCCTGGCGTTGTGTGATCATTGATGAGGCTCACCGCCTCAAGAATCGCAACTGCAAACTGTTGGACAGCTTGAAGATGCTGGATCTGGTGAGTGGACCAGAGCCAAAGTGGGTTTTGGTACAAAACCAATGGTCAAACGTGCATAGAATTACAGGATGCCGGTTGTATGGTTAAATGTTGTACTTTAAGGACAATTCCGTCACAAAACGAACCTAGGGGTTAATAACAGATGTGTACCCACTCGATTGCTCTCTGGACATGTTTTCATTCTAATTGAATGTGTTTGTAGCTTGAAACAAGCTAGCGTGGACCGCTGATTAGCATACAACACTAGTATTCGGGGCACAGGGAAAGTAAAAAGAAATCACTATTTATACCACTAAAAAGACTCCAAATATCACCACACTTCAACGGTAGCATAAGGAGGGTCCCTAAATGTTAACCGAAGCATTGAGAACATTGTAAGTGTACAGACAATTTATTAAAAAGATAGATTATAAAGACAGTCGCATTCTCGTATACAGGCGGCCACCGTCTTGGGAGCTACGGTCTTTCTAAACTATCTTCTTAATAAACTGTCTGTACACTTACAATGTTCTCAATGCTTCGGTTAACATGTTGGGACCCTCACTATGCTACTGTTGAAGTGTGGTGATATTTTGAGCCTTTTTAGTGGTATAAATAGTGATTTGTTTTTACTTTCCCTGTGCCCTGAATACTAGCGTTGTAAGCTAATCAGCGGTCCGCGCTAGCTTGTCTCAAGCTACAAACACATTCGATTAGCATGGAAACGTCCCAGAGAGCGATCGAGTGGGTACACATCTGTTATTAACCCCTGTTTGTTTTGCGCCGGAATCGTCCTTTAAGAAATACATGCAGTTTTAAGTGGATCAAGACTGTTGCTTGTTCTCTAATGCACTTACTTTGTAGTAAGAAACAAACTGTTTGACATTGATATTAAATATGAATGGCTTTTCAAGGACTTAATTTGAACTTTTCCTCATCTGCAGTGTTCTTTTTCCTCTCCCTTCTTATATCCTCGTTCTTTCTTCTGCTCCTTCTGTATTGTCGCCTGCTTTTATACATCTGTTTTTTTTTTTTTTTTTTTCCTTCGGCCTGATGAATATTTGGTCCTACCTTGGTCTTCCTTCATTTCCTCTCCTCCCTCTGTCCTTCTCTACCTACCTTCTATTTGTGTTCTGTGGTTTATTTTCTCCCAGGAACACAAAGTGTTGTTGACCGGCACTCCTCTCCAGAACACTGTGGAGGAACTCTTCAGTCTGCTTCATTTCCTGGAGCCTGCTCAGTTCCCTTCTGAGACTGAATTCCTCAGAGACTTTGGAGACCTCAAAACAGAGGAACAGGTGTGAAATATACACTCATGTTGGCATTGACCCTCATATTCACACACAGTGTTCTTTGTCTTGTGCATCTGCCCATTGTATTGGTATTGTTTAGCCCTTACTGAGCAAATCTTTTTATTTTTTTCGGGTCCACAGGTCCAGAAGCTGCAGGCCATCTTAAAACCCATGATGTTACGAAGGCTCAAAGAGGATGTTGAGAAAAACTTGGCACCCAAACAGGAGACCATCATTGAGGTTAGTTTAAATGGTGCACAGTCAATGTAAACTCTGAACTGTGTTAGGAGATCTGAACGACACAAACGACGACAACTATTTGATTCTTTGACTGTGTTTTCTCTCAGGTTGAGTTGACGGATATCCAGAAGAAGTACTACCGGGCCATCCTGGAGCGGAACTTCAGTTTCCTCAGTTTAGGTGCAAACAGTAACAGCAATGTTCCAAACCTGCTCAACACTATGATGGAGCTACGCAAGTGTTGCAACCACCCCTACCTCATCAATGGTATTGCATCACAATATTAACTCAGTATTAGGCCTTTGTACTGGACGTCTTGCTGTCTGCATGTATGTTTGTTATATTCAGGCCCAGAAATATCTATTTCTAATAATTGCTGACCTGAATTGTTGCCATATTGTCATTTGAAGAGCAATTCAAGTATTAACATTTCACTTGGCTGAAAAACAGGAGTTATTGTAGTGTGTATTTAGTTTGTGGCATTTTGCAGAATGAGCATGTATTAAATCAGAAGGGGAACGATTCTCTGAAGCTGTCTTCACACGATAAGCAGTCCGAGCTGCATTTGCTCGTGACAAGCTAGCATAATTTCATTGCATAATAAAATGGTACCCCTGTACCTCTCTTGTCCAGGCGCGGAGGAGAAGATCGTAGCTGAGCTGCGGGAGGTGTACGACCCCATGGCGCCCGACTTCCATTTGCAGGCCCTTATTCGCTCGGCCGGCAAGCTGGTGCTACTAGACAAGCTGCTGCCTCGCCTCAAGGCTGGTGGCCACAAAGTGCTCATCTTCTCCCAGATGGTGCGTTGCTTAGACATTCTGGAGGACTACCTCATCAACAAGAGGTAAGAAGGCCAAGGTGTATTTTAATGCAACTGATGTTTTTTTTTTTTTATATTGTCATAACTGTTCAAAGTAAGGCTGCAGCTATCGATTATTTCAGTAATCGAGTATTCTTCCGATTATTCCATAGATTAATCGAGTAATCGCATAAGAAATACTTAGTAAACAGCAATAGTAAATATTTATTATTACTGTGTACTAAAAAAAAGGAAACCTGTCTTTTTTGTATATATATATATATATATATATATATATATATATATATATATATATATATATATATATATATATATATATATATATATATATATATATATATATATATATATATATATACACACACACACACACAAAATACAGTTATTTTTTTTTTTAAAAAAAGCAAAATTTTTTATTGCCAAATTCCAAGTACATTTTTGGTGGCCCAAATGTTAATATTTTTCACCCCCTTCCCCTTCTTGCTTCTGGCTCTTTGCACTGGATATGCAAAAGAGCTGTTCACTAACCAGAGGGTAAATGTGACTGTACAAAGCTTACAGCAGGTCCAGTCAACTACACTGTTCTGGGGGACACATTTTAAGAAGGCTAATACTGAGTGAGGAGAAAGAATAAAGAATGCAGACATCACCGGCATGATGACGTCATTCACGTGCATATTAAGTGGCCATGCTGGGAGGAGGAGCCGGTTTGTCTCCGGCAGCAGCTAAGTTTCCAAAGATTAGTAGCAAACTAATAAACAGTCAGACTACAAACCGACAGCTCTCGTTTTAGCTTGTTGGTAAAACATCGCTATTTGCAGAGTAGCATGCTGTAGGCTAGTTGTGTAAAACAGCACGGTGGACGAGAGCAGCAGACGTTAGTTAGCTACCTTGTGTTGGGTTCGCTCCGTGGAATGGATGAGTAGACTGGATGTTTTCTACAGAGATGATGTAGTAGCATGTTTGCAGCTTAAAATGATCCCAAACTTTCTGTCGTTTTCTCTCGCCTGTCTCTTCTCTTAGACCCTCGCTATTTTCGTCTTTGTTCATTTGTAATCTGGGCCGTCAGTCTCGTGCATAGACAGAATATAAACGGTCTTGTGTCCACAGAAGCGTCAACCTGTTGTGTGCGCTAGTAATTATCCTCCGTGCGGAAACACAGTGAGCTGTACAACCTTAATTACATTGATTTAACGAAGCTTCGAGGCAAAGAATTTTGCTTCGAGGATTTTTTGTAATCGAATTATTCGAGTTATTCGAGGAATCGTTTCAGCCCTAGTTCAAAGTATTATGAAGACTTAGGGGATGTGTTTAATGTAAGTTTGTTCACTTATTTTTTTTACAGATACCTTTATGAGCGAATTGATGGCAGAGTGCGTGGGAACTTACGACAAGCTGCCATCGATCGCTTCAGCAAGCCTGACTCGGACCGCTTTGTCTTCCTGCTGTGTACCCGTGCTGGCGGCCTGGGTATTAACCTCACTGCTGCTGACACCTGTGTTATATTTGACTCTGACTGGAACCCTCAAAATGACCTGCAGGTACAAGATTGTACTGTTTTGGCTGGTATAAAGTTAGTTCAATGAGACTGCAACAACAAACAGTCTTTATGTTTATTACTTTTTACGTGTGTTCAAAACTTGAAACCATTCTCTTTTTTTATGTCAGCAGCTTCATGTGATGTTCTTTTGACCCTACTTTTATTTTTATATCAGGCTCAAGCACGGTGTCATCGTATTGGCCAGTCTAAGGCGGTCAAGGTCTACCGTCTGATCACTAGGAACTCTTATGAGAGGGAGATGCTGGATAAAGCAAGTCTGAAGCTTGGCTTGGACCGTGCCGTCCTGCAGAGCATGAGTGGCAACAAAGAAAGTAACGTCAACGGGGTAAGAAAACCTACCAGTCATTAACTCAAACTGCCAGGTAATTGTTGGGTTGGGCAGTTGTGTTACATCTTGTTTATTTAAAAAAAATAATAGTGTGCTTAATCCAGTTTGAGCCACTTCCTTAAATGGGTTTTTGTGCTGCTTTTAGCAGATCCAGCAATTCTCCAAGAAGGAGATTGAGGACCTGCTGAGGAAGGGAGCCTACGCTGCCATCATGGATGAGAATGATGAAGGCAGTCGCTTCTGCGAGGAGGACATCGACCAGATCCTTCAGCGTAGAGCCACCACCATCACCATCGAGAGCGAGGGCAAGGGCTCCACATTCTCCAAGGCCAGCTTTGTGGCCTCTGAGAACCGCAATGACATTGCCCTCGATGACCCAGAATTCTGGCAGAAGTGGGCCAAGAAAGCCGACATAGACATGGACTCCATGAACCGAAAGGTAAGTCCCATGTGTTTGTGTTTGTGTGAAGATCATACAAGTTTTACAGTGCTGATTGCCACAGCATGTAAAATACTGTAATTGTTTTCTAGTTTAAATTAATTATGTAGTTGTATTCTTGTATATATGCTTATATATTAAATGCTTATAAATTGCTTAGAGTAATATGTAATGGACTACAAGTTACGTCCCCCCCCCCTTCCCCCCCCCCCTTCCACAGAACACCCTCGTGATTGACACTCCCAGAGTTCGCAAGCAGACCCGCCAGTACTCCACTTTACGAGGCGAAGGTGGAGACCTGTCTGATCTGGACAGCGACGAGGAGTATCCACCGGCCAATTCCAGACAGTCGCGTGCCTCGCGGCGCTCCGACCGCCACAGTGGAGGGGGTTACGGCCGCACTGACTGTTTCAGGGTGGAGAAACACCTGCTTGTCTATGGGTATCTAGGCTTTGTTGCTCAATTTCTCAATGTTTACTCTTTACTCTCGTCCCTTGTTCTCCCCCTCTTACATGTTTTCCTCTTCTCCAGTTGGGGTCGCTGGAAGGACATCTTATCCCATGCCAGATGCAAGCGTCGTCTAAGCGAACGTGACGTGGAGACGATCTGCCGTGTCATCCTGGTCTTTTGTCTGCTCCACTATCGTGGGGATGAGAACATCAAGAGTTTCATCTGGGAGCTCATCACACCGCCAGAGAACGGGCGTGAACCCCAAACACTGCTCAACCACTCTGGTAGGAGCTACACACTGAGCCGCTCACAAAATGTTTTAAATGGGATCTCATCTTTCTCGACTGAAAAAGTGGATAAATTAGTTGGTTTGGTAGAGAGAGAAAAACACTACTTATTAACTTATTTGAATCCATAGCCTTCCTTGTTGTCTGTTGAAATGTTTGAAATTAACTATCATGTTGTTTCTCTGCTTAGGCCTGTCTATACCTGTTCCCAGAGGCAGGAAGGGTAAGAGGGTAAAGGCCCAGAGCACATTTGATGTTCAGAAGGTGGAGTGGATCCGCAAGTACAACCCTGACACCTTGCTTCTGGACGACAGCTACCGCAAACACCTCAAGCACCAGTGCAACAAGTCAGTGAAGCCCGACCAGTTGTGTTCTGCTGTGTGTGTACACGTGAAAGCATTGCCATTCCTGTTCCAACACTAAAGCCTCTCTTCTCCTACTTCAGGGTGTTGCTGAGGGTGCGCATGCTCTACTACCTGAAACAGGAGGTGATTGGTGAACATGCCGACGCTGTCCTGAAAGGGGCTGACAGCAGGTATCTAATATTGCCCTTTGTACAATAAGCCAAGTGCAGACACACACACACACACACACAGCCTCCATTGTGGAAGTTCACTGCGATACCTTCAAACATAGTATGCCATGCATTTATTCGTTTTATTTTTTATTTTATTTTGTTTTCCAGGGATGTTGATATCTGGATGCCTGAGATGGAGCAGCAGGAGGTCCCTGCAGGATGGTGGGATACTGAGGCAGACCGCTCACTGCTTGCTGGCGTATTCAAGCATGGTAGGTTTTCTCTATATATATAAGCTCAAAACAATAATGAGAAATGGGTGAGGATTTGTTATGGCTTCAATACAAAATAGTTTAGTTCACCTCTGATCTGGAACTTGTCATTGCATGTGTCGAGCATTTTTTGTTGTTGTCATTTAACAGCCTTGACTCTCTCTGTTTCCAGGTTATGAGATGTACACCACAATGCGGGCTGATCCATGCCTCTGCTTCCTGGAGAGAGCTGGTCGGCCTGATGATAAGGCCATTGATGCCGAGCAGCACACTGGTGATGGCGAGCTGGGAGACGAGTGAGTGATTCGGGCTAACTGGGCCAATTAAAACTTATTTGCTTATAGATTTATAGCAGACTTACATGTTAACTGGATATTGTGCTTTATTGTGTGTGTTGTGTAGTGCTGACTATGATAAGTACTCAGAGGACCCAGAGTTCAAGCCTGCGTCAAGACACGCAAAAGATCTTTTCGATGAGGTACGAATCTAAGCCATCACATTGAAGCCAATCTGTCTGCACTAGTCGATTTGCAAAGACTCTTGAATAATTTGGAACCAAGCAATACGGATATAGAATTTAATAAGTCACTATTTGACCTTGTCCTCCAGCCTGACTCCATGAACGTGGACGATGAGATTTCTGTGGAAGACAAGGTGGGGCCAGTGATCTCCGAAAGCTTTTCCAGCCAGAGTGGTGCATGCGACTGGCCCTCCAGCTCATCACTTACAGCGCGGTTGCGGCGGCTGATCACAGCTTACCAACGTAGCTACAGGCAGGAGCAGCTGAAGATGGAAGCCGAGGCAAAGGGCGACCGCAGGCGCAGGCGTTGCGAACAGGCCAGCAAGCTGAAGGAGATTGCACGGCAGGAGCGCCAGCAGAGGTACACTGGTGTTACATTATCTTCTCTTCAATTGTCTCCAGTGGCTCACAAAAATGATAATCATACTTTGGCTCATATGTACATAAGTTTTCTGTGGGCTAATTATTTTCTCAATTTAAGCCTTTTACTAATGTAAGAGTGTGCAGCAGTAACTAAAGTTATGTTTACATTCAATGTTACTCACCAAAATGCATTGATGTTGTCTAACAAATGTGATGAATGCATTTCCTTTTTCATAAAACACTTAAGTTTGTCTTTAAAAAAATGTAAGCCGGTATTGTTTTAAATTCATGTTTACTACCAAAGCAGTCTTCCTCATCCCTGCTTCCGTTGGTGCATTGCTGCGTATCTTGGCGCATTACAGCCACCTGTAGATCAGGAAAATAGTGTGAAGACCTTGTATAAATATTTAATATCCTTCACCTCACTTGCCTTTCTGTCTTTCTCCCAGGTGGACGCGTAGGGAAGAATGTGACTTCTACCGGGTGGTATCGACTTTTGGTGTGGAAAAGATAAAAAAGGAACTAGGTCTTCCGGAGGGAGGAGATCCTGATTTTGACTGGAATCGCTTCCGTACCTTTGCTCGTCTGGATAAAAAGACTGATGAGAGCCTCAGCCGATACTTCCGCTCTTTTGTTGCCATGTGCCGGAGAGTTTGCCACCTGCGCCCAGGCCGTGGTGAAGGTAACTACCGCTACACATGCTGCCAAGATAGGCTCGACTTAGCTACTTGAGCCGCGGTTGAAGTGTTGGATGCTCACTTTTTGTGAAGGATCACAATGTTAAAGCCAACACCATGTACTTTCACGACTGGGACGACTCTTCCCTTGGCTTAAATTGTATACGCACAGGTCTTCTTTTCTTTCTTTTTTTTTTTTATGAATCCAGGTTTTTATACTCTAAAATATATATATATATAATATTTATTTATTTATATTTTAATTTGCAGTTTTGATAAAAGCAGAGCATGATGACTTCACAGTCACATAACAGTAAATATCTCTTCTCTCATCCTGCTCAGATTTATCAGAGCTTTCCCAGACTGTGGCCCCCATCACTGAGGAGCGTGCTTCCCGTACCCTTTACCGTATTAGCCTCCTGCGTCGCCTCCGTGAGAGAGTCCTGCCCCACCCACTCCTGGAGGAGCGTCTGCCTCTGGCGCCGACCAGCTCTGAGCTGCCCGCTTGGTGGAATATTCCAGAACATGATCGTCAGCTGATGCTGGGCGCCGCACTGCACGGTGTCAGCCGCACTGAGCTCTCCATCTACTCAGACCCACAGTTCACCTTCAGTCAGGCTCGGGAACAGTTCATCCAGAACCAGCAGGCCCCACAACCTCCACCTCAGGCACCGCCCATCATGCCCCTCAGCCAGCCAAAGACTGAGGAGGACGTGCCCATTGTAAAGGAGGAGGGAGCTGAAGAGGACGCCCGGTTGCTTGGAGGTGAAATCAGTGTTGCCCTGCAGAGTACACCCTTGAGTCAACATGAAGGCAAGGCACGGGGGCCAGGCTGGAGCCTCAAGAGGAGCAGGGGGAGGGTCGGAAAAACAGGAGGAAGGAAGGGTGAGGGAGGGTCAGATTCTGATTCTGATTCTGATTCAGGCTCATCATCATCCGGGCGATCGGGCAGCAGTGATGAAAGTGCAGAGAGTGAGGAAGAGGTGGAAAGAGGTATGTTAGTAGTTAAAGAGAAAAATGTCAAATTCAATTTTTGAAGTGTCAATCACGAGGGTGTTCTGTGGGGGGGGGGGACGTAACTTTTAGTCCATTACATATTACTCTAAGCAATTTATAAGCATTTAATACATAAGCCTATACACAATTTCTTTTTTAGTTATCTCCCATTTTTTTCTAAGCAGGCATGAAGCTGTGTGACGTGGATGAAGAGAATAGTTTACTCTCCATGACTCCATCTCAGGATGGCATTCTTCCTCCCGATCCTCTCAGAGTGGATTGGCCCAAGGTAAATTAATGTTAATTTAAAAGCATTTATCTTGAAGGAAAAAAAACACGTACATTTTTTTTATTGATGTGAATGACTGATACATGGGGCTCCGTCTTTGTCTCAGGACCGTGTGTTGATCAACCGTCTGGACAGTCTGTGTACGCTGATGCTGACTGGTCAGTGGCCCTCAGGGCGGCGCTACATGCCTGAGGCTCCGCTCAACCCGAGCTCAGAGCTGGCGGGAGACGAGATGGCCTACACAAGGGTAATCCGTAAACCCGGCAGCACGCCTGGTGGCCCTGGGGAAGATGGAGAAGATGGAGAGTTCACTGTCAAGCTCCTTAAGGTGAGAAAACAGTGGAGGATGAAATAATGTTATCTAAGGCATATGCAGGTAATTGAAAACACACACAAACTGACATTCTGTTGCTTTTCTTGGCTAATAAAAAATTTTTTTTTACCTGTACGAATCTGAGAGGTTTTAGTGCTGTCAAAACAATTTCAGTCAGTGTTTAAAGTCACTACAAGGTGCAGCTGTGATGTGAAGTTCATGACTCCGTTTGCCATCCTGTCAGGAGGAGGGCCTGAAGCTGACCTTCTCTAAGCAGGCCCTGATGCCCAATGGGTCAGGGGGAGAGAGCAGTGGTCGCAAGAGGCGCAAGGACCAAGAGGTGCGTGTATCAGATCTACATGTTCTCCCCTTTTAGAACAGGTGGAGTCAGATGCAAAAAAAACCAAGCTGCTTCGAATTTAGTTTAACTTTTTTTTTCGGCTGTCTCTCTTTTAGTTATCAGACCCAGATGGACTCAATGATCCACTGGAGCGTACTCCGCGGCGCAGGGACCCTCCCACCTGGTTGAAGGAGAACCCAGATTATGAGGTGGAGGGAGACATGCTGGAGGTATTGACGATTAATCGTCATACTTAAAATTGCGATTAGAGGTTTAATTGTCTATTTCTGTTCATTTTATGCCACACAGCTTTATCTTCAAATAGTCTGCTGAAACAGTGTTTCACCTCTCGCTCTGCACAGATTTATTTTAAATAGCCTGTTCTCAAACTGTTGTGTAGGCTGACCTAATGGATGATTGCATTTTCAAGTTAATATGCAACGGGAAAACACACTGCCTGTGTTAACCGTTCCTGCTTCAGCTTCCAGACCGTGATCGGGAGGCACAGGGGAGACTTTGTTTTGTCTCCAGGACCGAAGTTGATCCTCACTTTGGGGTTACACTGTACATTTACTACTACTTGACAACTTTACGCTAATTTCTTCTCCGCTCCGATTGCCAACACCTGTCTGCTCTGAGTGCATCCACCTCACTCACACTCTCTCTCGCACTGAGCTATCCCTAAAAGGAGCTACACTACTCCTATAACACTGTTTGTTATACAAATCAGATACAGATCATTATACACAAACCTTTGTGTTAATGATCTCATTAGGAAAGCTGGATGGAAGTGACAACTCCCGCATAACTTTCCCCAGAGCTGTCAAACACGCTGCTGCACCTGTAGGGGAGACTCTCTATAAATCAAGAAAGCCGTCATTGGTGCCTCTCTGTCACCATCTTATACCATCTCATATGAACTGAAACAGAAGAACCTGCCCAACAGCAGTAAGATCGAGACAGCAAGCTCTCTTTTTCAAGGATTTTCTTTTTCTGACATTGGAACCCTGCGCTCTGGTAGACACTTTATTTACCCAGCGGATTGATATGCACCTTATTTACTTTCAATTTGTTGCCATTTGTAACATTGGCTTTAAATTCCCTTGATTGTGCAATCCAATGATTATGCAAAATGGTCGCGGTCAGCTCAAATAATCGCACTCAGGTGATTATGTAATAATTGCGACAGGATTTGGATATACTCATAAAACTTATGAGTAATGGAATAGGACCAACTCTTCATCAAGTGTCAAGTGTGTCCTGCTTATAATAAGGAAACAAAATGCCTTAACTATGCCATACTTTATTACATAATTTTGTGTTTCCTCAGCTTCTTGTGAACAGGAGCAAGAGGAAGAGGAGGAGGAGGGTAGATAAAGCCCTGACAGGCAGTGAGAAGGTCAAAGTCATTAACATGAGGACAGGAAAGAAGGTGAGACATACTGCGATTGGTATTGCACACTTAATTTGTTGGCTGTGTTATCTCTTGCAAACAGACAAACATCCAAATGTTTTTGCTCTGTAGGTTGGAGCTGCTTTCTGCCCGATGCTGCAAGATCTGAGGGAATATCTGGAGGAGAATCCTGATAATGCTGTAGCACCAGACTGGTCTGAAACTGTTCGAAACTCGGTGCGTACTCAAGATGTTATATTATTACAAGACTTTGCTGTGCAGTGTGACTTGCTGAACCTTTATTTAGTAGAAAACGTGCTGCCTGTATTACACACTAAAATGGTTGGTGCTGTAAGACATATGCTGTTTTCATGCAGACCAACTGTAGTAGCTGTCACTGTCTTTATCTAACTTCAAGTCTGACTTTCAAAACACTTAAAGTATAGCTGAAATGTAGTTAATACAAAGTGTATGGTGGCTTGCGAGAAGAGACTTTTTATTTTATTTTTTCAAAAATTATTCTTGCATTTAGGTACAGAAAATCCCGATTACTGCAGCAGAGAAGGGAAACTCTGTGAAAACACATCCCGCCCTCTTCTGTTTTTTTTCAATAATTGACTTTTCCGGTGTTTAAAATAATAATTATATTTCTTCTCACAGGGCTTCCTGCCCGAGACCCTCCTCCACCGACTGCTGACCGAGCACTCAGAGATCCCGAAGAAAAGCCGACGCCGCCATCACCACCATCACCATCACCACCACCACCACACTCCAGAGCCCACCTCTGAGGTGGGCCTGGATGGAGTTGAAGAGGAGACTCTGGTCTCAGATGGAGCCTACATGATGGATGAGGAGGACCTGGAGACCTCCCATCACTTCCTCACCAGTCCAGACTTTGACGTTAAAATGGAGGGCGGCGACAGCCTTTCCCAAGGTGACTATGATAGCTCGGATCAAGAGGCGCTATTGGACGATGTCATCATAGCACAGAAGGACTCTGACTCCTCATCAAGCTCAGAGGATTGACTGAACCCCTCTCCCCAAACACATCTAACTTAGTCCCCTTCTAAAAGATGAATCATGTTATTCTTCTTCATCATTTATTTTTACCATATTATGTATGAAATTATGGATGAATGTGTTTTTGTTGCTACTTTTATTCATTTATTTTATATAGGGATTTTTTTTCCATGAAAGGAGCAGGTTTGCACCCATCTGTTTTCTTTTTCGTCGTCACAATTGTTCCATCATTCTCTCCTCGATCCTCCTCTCTGACAAAATGGCAAAAAGCTGAGCTTTCTTTTTTCACGACTCGTCATTCTCCTGCTCCTTCCTCCAAGCTTATTCTTTTCCATGACATTCCCAGCCATGACCAAAAGGGGACCCCTGCTGTACAGATACCCTTTTCTTATGAAATAACCTCAATGCTGGTCCTCGAGCGCTACGTGAAACTGGACATGTGTACTGAGCAGAGCCTGGATCCAGATCCCACAATCTCGTTTGGTCATATGTTCTGTGTCCAGACGAGTCGGTGAACTAAAAAGGGATCCAGTGCGTGGATGTACTGTTATTGTTTTCACTCTATGGGTGGGGTGGGGGTGGAGAGGGAGGGAGAGGGAAAGTATTAGTTACTGAAGCAGTGCTAGGAGGATGGGTGTATTGTACAATGTAGAGCTGGTCCATTGTGTTCTATGGTGCAAAGATGACGGCAATGAGTTAGTATTCTTGTTTTATGATCTGAGTGTATCTGTGAAATTAATAACAGCAATCTACAGTGAAAGCAGATTTGTGTGTATTGTTATTTTTACCAAGTAGAAGAAATAAGGTTTACTGTTTGTACACAAAATTGGTTGATTGGTGGTTTCTGCAGTGTTTAATAATTATGCTGTAAAATACAAAATAGTACTAGATAGGGACAATACATCTAATTATTTAGAATGAAGTTAAAGATCAAATGTCCTGCCTTACATAGCTACTGTTCACACTATGCATCATCACTTTTATTGATTTTTCTGAAACATGGAGCTGAGATGTTATTTGGCTACATTGTAAAGCACATTGAATACATGAGAAGACAAATGTCTCTAATGATAGATGTATACTAAGCCCAAGTCTGGCCCACCAAAGGATGGACCATGATTGGGATTTGTATAACGAGGCGGTGTGTAGGTACTGTACATCATGAGAGGAAGCCCTGCTACCTGAAAGGCGTAACTCGGGCCAGCGAAGTCCCATAAACATGTGGTAGCATTGATTAATTAAAAAACTTTGTTGGGAGTAGAATGATGCAACTCACTGAGCCCTGACAAGTCACACACACTGATATTAAATTTACTTACTTCAGCTCTACAAACAGTTGCAAATGATAATATTGGTAAAAAAAAAAAAAAAATCAGCCCAGTACTCTAAACAAATACAGTCAAGTAAGTTATCCACTTTCCTATACTTGTATTAAGCGTTAAAAAAAAAGAAAAGAAATGTACGATACCCTCAAGTCTCCAACAGTGAAAACGTGTCAAGGCAATATACACAAAATATAATTAAAAAACTCCACCAGGGACTGCTTTCTTTACCCTTAGTGCATAAGGAGAGTTGGGGTAAAGAGGTTTGGTTTGGGGAGGCAGGGAGAAGCAGGTCGTATGCACTACAAAAACATGTAAATCTTTTGATTAACGTAAAGGTTGTTTAATGTAGTTTAGAAAAGGCATATACAAATATGAGACAAATACCTAATAATATTGCAACATAGTCATTAAATGAATGCCAGTAAGCATTGATTTGGTGATTAACGGTCAAAATACGTCAAAACCAGGCTAACGTTAAATGTGGCTTTAACATTAAACTAAAAGTAAATTAAAGTAATTGTTTTGTAATGTAGCTATCGTATGAAAACCTGAGTTTAGTGTATCTCTCACACATGTCCGTGTCCGTGTTTCATGAAGCATTGGCAATTTTCCCCACAGCCCGTGAATCTAACACACTAGCTAGCTAGCTAGCTAGCTATTCGGTTCGGAAATGCCATGGTGGTAGGGTAACAGCAGCATATGAATGGGGTTGTGTTGGGCCTCCAGTAAGCTTTGCGCCCCGGGGAACTAATGCGTACTATTTTGTCATCTTTGTGATTATTTGGCTGCTAACATCTTCAAATTACCCTCTTGTCCCAGTTTTCCCTAGGGCTTCAAAGGTATCCTAGGATCATCTCCTCGATCGTAACATAATGCTAGCCAGAGATTAGCTAGCTAGCCGCTAGCAGCTTTAGCTAGTTAATGTTCGGATAGTTGACCTAAATGGGTTCGGTTAAGAACCCCCCCTTTTCAACAAAGTATACAACGCGTGTGATAGTTCGTTTATAGTAAAACATCTCAAAATGGACCTTAATTTTTACTCTGCCCTTTCGGATGGTTGTGGTCAAAATGTTGATTCGGAGTTCTTGGACACCCAAGCGTATGGCGGATACTCTGAGGAAAATAAGGTAACCCAACGATAACCAGTATTTAACTGGAAAGGTCAGCTTTGACTCATAGACATTAGTTAGTTACATATTAACGGTCTGTTTCAGTTTCCAGAAGGCGGCGACAGTTATCTCACCATCAGTGGAGCGGGCCACCCTTTTTTGTCCGCTGAGGTAAGTGAGTTAATTCAAGCAACATGGTAGTACAGAGTAATACGTCTTTATTGTGCTGATCTTTACACGTGTTATTATTCTGTCTCTTTCTCCACATATAGCAAACATTCCATACTCCCAGTCTCGGGGATGAGGTTTTTGAGATACCCCCTATCTCCCTTGATCCAGACCCAACTCTGAGCATCAGTGATGGAGTGTCCCACTTTGAGTTGACAGATGGGTCAGACGGTACCGGGGGACCTTCAGGCTCCCGTAGCCTTGTTAGCAACCTGGTAGTGGAGGCCAATGACCCTTCCTTTGCTTCTACCTTTGTGAACTCTGGGTCTCAAGGCCTTGAGCAGCTGAACCTTGGGGCCATGGGCCAGGCTGGAGGGGGAGCCTTGCTGAGCTCATCTGCTCTGGTGAGTGCTTTACCTGTGGACCCTCACACAGAATGCTGTTTAGTGTGTTTAAATGTTAGTGGTTCATGAATGCAGTTAAGAATTGTTGGCAACTTGTTGTGTTCTAATCCCTCTGCAGGAACTGGGGAATTCCAGTGGTTCACATTTCAGCAGTTCTTCCCCCATGACCATTGATGTCCAACTTGGTGACATCAGTCATGGACTTTTGGGAAGCAGCCAGTTGAGCACTATTAACCCGTCTGAGCTGGCACTGGGTCTTGGGGGTGATAACATTGGGCATCTTTCAGAGACGCATGAGCAGCCGCTGTCAGCAACACCATCGCCAGCGGGCTCCCTGCAGGATGAGGACATGGATGACTTCAAGGTGAGGGTTTACACCTGTAGAGGTCTACATTTATGTTTACTTGCATGCATTATGGCAGTCTTGTATACATTTTGGATTCCATGCTTAATGTTTTAGATCCTACAGCTAATATGTCCTCTCCCTTCTCTTCCACTTTTCCTCTCCCTACTCAGAGAAGTGTGCTGGTAGACTCCCCCATGTATCTCTCCTCTTCCCTCTCCCACATGTCCTCCCACCCAGCTCCTACATCTTCATTGTCTACAGCTATGGCCAGGAGGGGCGGGGGGAAGCCGGCCACACTGGCCTCAGTGACTGGGGTGGTGGGCACTAAGAAAGGAAGAAAGAAGAAAGACCCAAATGAACCACAGAAGCCGGTTTCAGCGTACGCGCTGTTTTTCAGAGACACCCAGGCAGCCATTAAGGGCCAGAATCCCAATGCCTCTTTTGGGGAGGTGTCAAAAATTGTGGCCTCCATGTGGGACAGCCTGGCAGAGGAACAGAAACAGGTATAAGAAGACATGCTAATAAATTTAAAGTATATTAATGTACTGTGTCAGTTTTGGGGGAGAAAAATGATTGTTGGTGGTACTTGTCTTGTCTTCACTAGGTGTATAAGAGAAAGACAGAAGTAGCCAAAAAGGAGTATTTGAAAGCACTGGCAGCTTATAGAGCCAACCAGCTCACTCAGGTAAGATCACATTGACCTCTAAAGGAAAGCCAGGTGATTGCTGGATGGGATTTTCAATCATATGGCTTTTCAATTTTTCTATCTGTCTTCATCACAGCCAGCCATTGAGGAGATGGAGACCGCTCCTTCACCACCTCCAGCGGTGGTCAATCCAACCCCCGCAGCCCTTCCCTTTGCTGGTCCCCAGGCCGTCCGCCCGGCGACCACCAACCTGGAGGAGAACACCATCACAAACATTTGCGCCTCCAACATCATCCTGGACGTCCCAGAGAGGGCCACACGTTCCCGCACAGGGGCCAACAAAGTCTCTGCTCCAGCGGTTGCAGTACCTCCGGCCCAGACCATCACCAAGATCATAATCCCAAAGCACATGTTGCAGGCGGGGGGCCAGTTGGTGACTGTGTTGCCCGGAGGGGTCCGCACTTTGCAGCCCACACTGGTAGTGTCGGGTGCTTCTCGTCAGCCACCTCCGCTGCAGCAGATGCAGAACGCACCGCCTCCGCCGCGGCTCCAGCAAATGGCGCCAGCACCTCCACCCTTACAGGCCAAGCCCCGTGAAGGAGGCACCACGCTAGGTCTCCCTGTGTCCGTCACGGCTACACCTCCACCTCCACTCCAGATAAAAATAATTCCTGCGTCCTTGCAGAGCAAAGAGGCCTTGCCGATTATCGTCCCTAAGACAGTGGCTGTGTCATCCACTGTGACTACATCGGCCCAGTCTGCACCCATCGTGTCGGTGCAGGTGGTGAATTCTACAGACACGTCAGGCAGTACAGACGATGATGAAGTTACAGAAGTGCTGCATTCAGAAGAGGTAAATGGTCGTAATTCCTTGCTATTGCTTGTTTTGTGTGAGGCTGGGACCGTGCTTATCCACAAATAACTCTTAATTTGATTGTTGGCAATTTTGAATATTTCAGTTTTTTGAAACTGGATTATAATATATTCTCAGACAGGGCCAAACTGTTGTCATGGTAACTCAGGTAAATCAGATAAATTCAGACTATTGTTCAGATTCAGCTGGATCAAAGTTTTAAAATAACTGCCAAATTAATGTTATCCCTCCTACTTGCTGCTACAATAGTGCCACTACATCTGGTTTGTTTTACAGCATTTCATTAAGATTGTTTGTCACTTATCTAGATTTTTATTTTTATTTTTTTTTATTAATATCAAAGTGATAACGAATCCAGAAAGGATCTAAATTATTTACAATACATAGCCCAAATTAGTTCCACTGGAACTGGTACAGCCAAATGGTTCATAAGTTGAATGGAAATCACCCGTGATTTAAAGTTCAGACACCTGAATCTGAAATGTCCAACATCTGGTATGCTAATTTCCAGTCAGAAACAACACCATGAAGACGAAGGAACAATCCTAACAAATATGTGAACAGTTTAGTGAAACGTTCTAATCAGGGAAGGATGCAGGGAGAAATTCCAAGGCACTGCATCTCTCAGAGTAGAGTCGGGTTACTAGAAAATGGAAAGAATATGGCACAGCTGTACATCTGCGTCTGTGTGAGAACAGTGAGACCACCAAGAGGCTTACAGCAGCACTGAAGTAGCTATACTGTATGTTTCCATTGCTGAGATAAAAGACGCTGTGCACACAAATGCTGTTGCCCAGGGGTTTGTAGCAGTGTGGCAAAGAGAAAGCCACAGTTGAAAACATTTACATGACATCTGGGGTAGTGAAAAAAATGCGGTTCACTCAACAAACCTATGCAAATTGACACAGCTTGGGCAGTTTCATACAGACGATTGGGTAAAAAATGCACCTCCAGATGTACATAGACGATACAGACCTGTCTGCATAAACCCAAAGCTGGAACTGCTGTCGAAGGCACGGACTTGAAGAGGGGGAATTCTTATGCAATCAGTTATTGTGTTTTATATTGGTTAACTGTGACAATGAAATCTTTTTTTCCTTTGGTTAGTGCAAAAAAGTCCCACATCCCCTGTGATTTAAAGATTATAGATTATAAAAACAGTCGCTTTCTCATATACAGGCGGCCGCCGTCTTGGGAGCTACGGCCTTTCTAAACTATCTTTTTAATAAACTGTCTGTACACTTACAATGTTCTCAATGCTTCGGTTAACATTTAGGGACCCTCATTATGCTACTGTTGAAGTGTGGTGATATTTTGAGCCTTTTTAGTGGTATAATAAGCAATTTGTTTTTACTTTCCCTGTGCCCCGAATACTAGCGTTGTAAGCTAATCAGCAGTTTGCGCTAGCTTGTTCCAAGCTCCAAACACATTCGATTAGCATGAAAACATGTCCCAGAGAACGACAGAGTGGGTACACATCTGTTATTAACCCTTAGGTTCGTTTTGTGCCGGAATTGTCCTTTTAAATAGTCTGGCTATCAGCAGACCAAGCTCAATCTTTTAAGATTGAACATTCGTCTGGGGAGTCTGCTCTGTATTTTCTACTGCACAAGAGGCGTGATCAACGAGCATAGTTCAAATGACTCTGTACGCAATTGGCTAGTCCTTCAACCAATCAGACCAACGATCTGGGTGACGTACTTTCATCAACAAGTTGCTGCGCTTCGGTGGCCACCACTGAATGTAAACAAAAAGCTGCTTGCCGTTGCTTCTCTATCGTCATCGTGTTAAACCCGCCAATAGCGTGCCAGGTGGATAAGCCAGTTTGTGATTGGTCCCCGCAGATTTGTAACGGAAGCAGGATAGAAAAATGTACAGGTTTCCAGCCTGAGCTGCCGGGCGAAATCAAATCACCGGCAGATCGGGCTGGGTTTACCCAGTCTAACTGTTAAAGACTATCGACAGTCATTTTCTGTACTTCTGCGGAAGTGCTGTAAACTGACTGTACTTGCTGCAAGTAAACAGACTTTTAAGAGAACTTGTCCATTCTTTGATAAATAATTCTCCTAACGTACCCATATTAATAATTGCTCTTCCATGCATTTCCCCTTTTTATCAGGAAGAGATGGAGGTGAATGGGTCCAGTGATGCCGCGACGATGAGGAGTGTGTGTGTGAGGACGGGCTGTAACAACCCAGCCGTAGAGAGTGACGACTGGGACAAAGAATACTGTAGCAACGAATGTGTAGCTACTCACTGCAGGTGTGTAGAGGTTTGAAATATGCACTTGTATACATTTTTGTTTCCATTAGACATTTAAGTTTTCTGAACTTCATATTTTCTATTTTTCAGAGCGATATTCAAGGCGTGGTGCTCGATCAGGAATCAGACCATGGGAATAGTGAAATAAAGAGCAGCTGCTACCAATCACATCAACAGAATACTTGTTTTTCCACTATAAACAAGTGTCAATAGTTGAAGGACCGATGCAGCAGTGGTGCAACACAGAAATGTCAAAAAATGCATTTCACTGCACTTCTCTCACTGTTTGGTACATGTACTGTAGGTTTGACAGTTGCTGTTCAGGACAATAAACGAGTAGTATTGCTAAAAAACACTAAAGTAGGACAGCGATTCCACGATAGTATTTTAGCACACAGACTACTCTAATGAAAGATAAGGATAATAATGTAGTGGTATGTTTGATTATGTATACAGCCCTTAGTCAGGCATCAAGGGACTTCAAGGCAGCTAGAGAAAAGATCAGAACAATGAAGTATCAAAGTTGGTTGAGACAATGGTATTCTATTAGATAATTTTTTTTACTAAAGCCCACACAGGTCAGTACTTGTTTACTGTAAATTGTTGGAGTCAGTTTCTCAAAACGCTCTGACAAAGAACATTTCAACCTTTTTACAGCAGTTTGAGACATTGTACAATGCTTGCTGATTTGAAATCCATGCTCTGAAATGTTTCAGGTCTCTAAGCATGTGAAACAATTCCTTATTACAAGTAAAGGCTGAAATATGCCTAAGTTTGAGTGGGAAAACTGTATCACTGTACAGCTTGTATTTGTACTGAGAATAGTGGCCTACGTTTAATATTGCCTTCATTTTTTGTGACACATTCTGTTCAGATCATTGTTGTTAAAAAATTCTTGACTTTCATGTTTTCTTAATAAATGAGCAGTTTTGCTGAATCCAGTGCTTCCTCTTTGTGCTTTGTCTCTTAAAGCAATGCTGTAACTTTTCTAACTTAAACATGCTTTTTTGGTCTGTAGCCAATAGGCTGATGTTAGCATCTTTAGATAGATATTGCTGTGTAACGGACATCGCTGAGTCAGTCAGCTGACTATTTTGGCATTTTCCTTTATCCTGTACTTGGCACTTGTGGCCAAAATGGCTGGTGTTCAGCAAAAGTTACACAGATTGAGAATGTTTTCAGTTCCATTATCTGTAGAGAAGCTGGCATGGCATTAACTTCACAGTGAAGTTAGTCATTAAATGTAGACTCATTAAACTGAATGTGTAATCTCCAAAGAAACATTTGGCAGTCAGAGTTCTGACCCCATTTGTGTAGAATTTGTATGATTTAGTGTTGTTTTTGTTTGTAGAAAAAAATGTAGTTAATGTAGTCTGTTTAGCTTTCAGCTCATTCAGCTTCAACATTTGTATATTTGTTCTTTTGAATTATTTTACAAGTATTTATAAGTATGTAGTTTTACCTGTTTTTGAAATATTGAGCTAAAGGTTGAAGAGTTAATTTCTTTTTGGTGCGCCAGAAAACCTGATTTTAGTCTTACACATTTATGTCAGATAAATGCAGAGCAAGTGGCTCATTATTGCGAATTGAACCCCAACAGTGTGATGCAGGACCCCGACACGTAGGGCTTGCTTATCACACGACTACTTCCTAAAGTAATCACTAATTTGACACAAAATGTTGATTTAAAAATAATTTTATTGATTAAAAAATGGTTCTCCAAAATCTATGATCAGAACTGCGTCCATAGCAACGGTCTGTTATCCAGAAATAACAGACTAGCATGTCGCAGTTGACTAATCAGAATCCAGTATTCAACAAAGCCATATAATACATTGAAACAAAAAGGAAAAATCTGTTAATCACACATACTATACATACTTTTAAGGCCTGTCGCAATATGCAATAAATCAATTAATCGCATGATAAATAAAAATGAGCTCGATCATTTTTAAATGAAATTATCGCGGCCGGAAAAAATTCCATTTTTATTTATTGTTTTTGATTGAGTTTGGTTTTTATTCCAGCGCATTTTTTGTTAACAGAGACAGAGTCCATTTTATTTATTGTTTTTGGTTGTTCTGTTCATTTATTGTGGATATTTAAAATGTCTTCCAGTTCCAGTGTTAAATATTCTTTAGAAATAAAAGTGTATTGATCTTTGAAAAGGTGTACTTGCATTATTATGCCATTATCATTATATTAGATGAAAATGGTCTCAGAACGACAATATTATCATTTATTGCAATAATTTCTGGGATAATTTATCGTCCAGCAAAATTTCTTATCGTGACCTGCCTACATACTTTAAAAAAAAACATCTTGCAATATAAAAATATATTTCTGAGGAAATATAAATGTTCCATTTTATTTGGCTTGGACGTAGTCAGGTCTTTATTCTCAGACCCCTAAAATTTTAGTGCAAGTCCAGCTTAGTTCTCCTTGTTTACAGCTGGATTTAAGACAGTATGGATCCAGTGTTAGCTAAATAATTTGCTAGTTTGCAGGATTTTTCATGAAGCTTTGACAATAGAGGCTCTGCTGGGTGGATCCACACGATAAAGCCCCAAACCCAGGCACACTGGCTGAGTCAGTTTAGCCTTGAACTCATGCAGCGGTGTGATCGTGGACTCCACAGCACTGAACGTGATGTTGCCTTTCTCAAAATTAACCATCACTGCTATTCGGCTGCTCTGCAAGGTTCCAGAGAGGACTGTTTTTCTTTTATTATGGTAGGCAAACAGCCCGCCTTTGCCATTGTGCGTAAGGCTCCAGGACTCTGCGTTGTTTCCGAAGGCGCTGCTGTCCTTGCTCTTACGTTGGATGCTCTTGTATGACACGGCGATGTCCCAGTATCCCTCAGCCTCCACCTCCCAGATGTGGCTACCAGTGGAGAAGCACCGGGCAGAGAGGACCTGCGGGGCTTCTTTGAAGCGACTATTACTGTTGGGATAGTCCAGCTTGGTTTTCATTCTCTCTGCTGTTTGGAGGTCAGCGGAGACTCCGAGGAAAGGACTGGCTGTGTTCAGATCCAACATGAGAAATCCTAAGAGACAGACAGACTATTGGGTTTACCTATACACCATTCTGGTGCTACCCAAATGTATAATACATGCCCATGAAAGTTAAAGTGGTAAACCTACTTCTTGAATTTTAAGGGATTCAACAACACAAACAAAACAAAACATGCAATAATGAAATCCCCCTTCCAAGACCATGGATATAGGGCCACTCGGCCAGCCATGCCAAACACTTATTTATATCATATTATTATTTATTATTATATATTCAATATCCAATGGAAAATAATCTCAAAATGAAATAGCACAACCTGGTGTCAACATAAAACACGGCGCTTTTGAAAACAAAATACCTTCAGCCAGGAAGCACTCGTTTGTTCCTCAGTGTTTTAATCCAAACCACCATCTTTTTCCTAAATTTAGCTAGTCGTTTTTTTTCTTATACTTAAATATTTTTTAGACATACCATACTATGACTTTTTTTTAAATCACTTTTTTCGAAATAGTATACTATGACTTTTTTATCACTTTTTTCAACATACTATACAATGGCTATTTTAGACATACTTTACAATGGCTATTTTATCACTTTTTTCAACATACTATAGTATGACTTTTTAATGGCTTTTTTTTCAACATACTATACCATCACTTTTTTCAACATACTACGCTAGGACTTTTTTCTACATACTATTCTATCACTTTTTTTGACAAACTATACAATTACTTTTTATAACTTTTCTCGACATACTATATATACTATGACTTTTTTTCGACATGATATATGTTGATATATGTTCCCAGTCCCAGTCTTTCTGTGTGGAGTTTGCATGTTCTTCCAGACTTTCTTTGGCATACTATAATATTACTTTTTCGAAATACTATACTACGACTTTTTTCATCATACTGTACTATGAATGTTTTATCACTTTTCTCGACAAACTATACTATGACTTTTTTAATTACTTTTTTCAACATAATATACTATGACTTTTTTCGACATACTATGACTTTTTTCGATATACTACACTGTGATTTTTTTCACCATTCTATACTATGACTTTTTTATCACTTTATACAACATACTATACTATGCCCTTTTTTTCGATGTACTATACTATGATTTATTTCAACATTCTATACTATGACTTTATTCGACAAAATGGAGTGACGGGCTATGCCACCCCCAAAAAAAGTGACATAACTATGACTTTTCATCACTTTTTTAGACATACTATACTATGCCTTTTTGACATACTATGTTTTTGACATGCTATACTATGACAATTTTTGACATACTATACTATGACTTTTTCGACATACTATACTATTACTTTTTATCACTTTATTCAACATACTATACTATGCCTTTTTGACATACTATGATATGTCTGACATACTATAACTTTTTTTCTACATACTATACTGTGAATTTTTATAATTTTTTCGACATGCTATATTATGACAATTTTTGACATATTCAACTCAACTACTTTTTCATGACTTTTTTTTTAACATACCATACTATGACTTTTTATCACTTTATTCAACATACTATACTATGACTTTTTTCGACATAATATACTGTGACATTTTTATTACTTTTTCGACAAACTATACTATAGTCTATATCCTTGACGTTCCACTTCCGGGATTGCTCGGGTGCCACAGGAAATTCCGCCGGATGCATGTCTTTTCGCCGACGTTCATTTCCTTCCGCTATAATTGAGACAGCTAGCTAGACTATCTGTCCAATCTGAGTTTTCTCTCGCATGAGTAAAACAACTTTTGAACGTACATGTTCCACCAAAACAAGTTCCTTCCCAGGTTATTTTGCAGCGGCTCCGTGCAGCGGCTCCGTGCAGAGCTTAGCGCTGCCCATGACGATTGTGACTGTTTAAAAGAAATGCCAATAAACCAGAGCACGTTTTTTCTGTGGACTAGCAGCGTGTGGAGGGTGGTCTGGCAAAGTAAGACTAACCATACTAAAACATTTTAATGGCTTTTTTCGACATACTATAATATACTGTTTTCAAAATACTTTAGTCAGTGGTACAGTATGGTTGCGCAGTGGTTAGCACTGCTGCAACTAGCACCAGCAAGTGGACACTGCAGACTCTGACCCTCAGATCGATCACTTTTTCAACATAATATACGATGACATTTTTATGACTTTTTTTCGATAAACTATACTATGACTTTTTCATCAATTTATTCGACATACCTATACTATACCTTTTCGACATGCTATACTATGACTTTTCTTTTCAATAAAACCTAAGATTATTCCACTGTTAAATACATAAATAAACAAATACATTATTAGTATTATTAAACATTTCAATGAAATTTGTACTAATTAAAACCATTCCCACTTTTCCAACTATTCTCACTACTTCACCTTCTTATGAAATGATGCCAGCAATCCAGTTAAGATTTAGCAATTTAGCTTTTCAGCATTCACAAGCATTTTCTAGTTGTCACTTGTTTTGCTGTTCAGCAAAAGTTTTACCGTCTGAAGCCCAACATGGGTCAAAAGTGACCCAAGATGTTTTATATCTTTGCATGTTATGCATTTTATTATTTCATAAATTCATTGTTTTTTAACATTACACTTAGTTTAATTTATTTTTGCACAAAAAACATGTTTGTATTACTACCCCAAAATGCATAACATGGGTAAAAAATGTCCTGTATGCATTCTCAATGGAATTTATTAGGAACCTTTGATTTGTTTACATATTTGCAATAAGGAACATTTTATTGCACACCACTCCCCTCAAGGTCACCATTTCACCTTTCTACAAGCCTGCCTTATCACAACTGTCATGACTCTGACACATGTACGGTTTTATTTTACTTTCACACATACATCATTCTGTAAAGATGGAGAGAAAGAGAGATATGCAAAATCAATTGTATAAGGCAACAATGACTGTCAGGAGATATGATGTGTATGTCTGCAAGTTTCAGCTAGATATATAAACTTTTCTCTCAATATAGAAAGACTTAGAAATTAATATAATGACTTATACTAAGAAAAACTAAATTATTTCTAAAAATCCTAGGTGATGACATAATTGTTAAAAAGATATTACAAAGAAACATTCAGCTATGTATCAAATAATATTGGAAATTAACATGTGTAATTGTTGACCCATGTTGTGCATTAATAGATTTTGAATCATAATGCTCAGTATTTGTGTGCTGCCCTTCATATCACATATTTTCTGTGCATTTTTAGAATTTTTGAGACTCTGTGCAGCATAACAAATGTGTTTACATGCACATTAATATCCATGTTATGATCGGTTATTGGAGTGACCCGATTATGTGTTTCAGTGTCTGTGCATGTAAACACCATACTCTGGTTTCAGAAACGTGAATAAGCCCTTATCCCAGTTTTGATAAACCTGGAAGTGAGTGAGCTGATGCACTTGGATAAAAACTGGAAATGTAAACACTTCACCTAGGTTTCTGATCATTCTTTGCAATGCTCGCAGGTGTGTCCTCAAATTAAGTTATGCAATAGTCAGTAAGTTCTAGCAGAAGAATCGGATGTTTAATAATGTAATGATGGTGTACAAGCTGAAATAAAGTGATGTAAATAATCATTTTGTTGTTTCTCTCATCCTCCATTACTGAAGATGAGCTAAATTCAGTTCAGGCAGCCAGAAACCAAACAGAGTTCATCCTCAAATATTGAGGAAACTCAGTTGGTACAGAAACGATGCAGACAATCAGAAACCTGGATAATATTAAAATCATGATAACAGCGATGTGAATAACATGTTGACATCCTATCCGGTATATGATCAAAACCAGGATATTAATGTGCATGTAAACACAATCATTGTCTGCTTATTTATCTTTAATGAAAACAATGACTATCTACATTGCCGCATCTTGACAGTACAGGGCACAGGTTCTCTCCAAGTTGTGTCATCTCCATCAGGCTAGTCAATGTACTCCAACACAAACACATAGTTCTCTCCACATCTGAATGCCCTTTAACCTAAACTTCCATTCCAATGTTCCACCAGATCATTTTTTGTACCTTGATCTTCTGTCTCTGGAGGTCTGTGGCTCTTCATTGGATGATCAACCAAGAGTTCTATGTGGAGATAAAAAACAAGAGAAAAAACAAGTTTATACTGTACAAGTTGGCTGAGTTCCTAAGGAGGTTGCCCTGTAAGTGGTGCATCAGATCAGACAATAGTTGACTTCAACTTGTGCCCTTGAGAAAGGGTCACAGATTTATTTGTATATCTTTGATTTACACATGATGGCTCAGCACCAAGATGGAGATGGAGAATTTCTACTTTACTGTATATACTATCATCAGGCTTTTAAAGGAATAGTTTGACATTTTGGGAAATATACGCTTATTCGCTGTCTCGCCATGAGTACGATATGAAGGACGATGCCACTCTCACGTAGTGTGCGATACTGAATAAATAATATAAATAATAAATATGAAGCTAAAGCTAGTTAGCTTAGCATAACATAAAGACTGAAAGCACAGAGAAACAGCTAGCCTTGCAACCAGCAAAGACTGTGCCTAACCAAGGAATAGTCCAACTCATAACCCCCAGTAAAATCACAACTTGTTATTTTTACACTTTTGGTTTTTATACGGATTAAACAAACAATTACCTTTGGACAGAACCAGGATAGCCGTTTGCTGTCCTGCTTTCAGTACTCATGCTTAGCTAACCAAACCATCTGCAGGCGGCAGCTTCATATTTAACGGACAAATAGGAAAGTGGTGTTGCTCCTCCTAACTACCTTCCTTCTTACCTGCGATGGTGGAATAAATGTGATGCACACGGCTCTGCTGCTTGTCCAGCGCTTCCGTTAGCATCTGGTTTTCCACGGAGTAGTTGTAAGCTGGTGGGAAACAAAGATAGACATCAGTGAGTGAACGTTCACACATACAAAGACAAACACAACACTAGAGCTTGGCATTCTCCTACCGTAGTACAGAACAATGAACCACAAACAGAGCAGCACCATTGTGACACTGTTGAGGGATGAGTCTGCGGGGTTCACTTTCTGTTTCTGTCAGGAGGAAAATACATTTTAGATCTTAAATGTTGAAAACATACTGTAAAAGTCACAGATATTGAGAATTTAGTAAACAGAGCTTACTTCACGTTGAATGTCTTCTTGCAGTTTTTTTACAGACTCACTGGATTGCTCCTTGAGCATGTTGAAGCGTTGGTCCATGTACTCCTGTTGAATACACACACAGCTCTACTTAAACCCCTTAACATCCAGTTGTCCTTTTATTTATAGGTGGAAAAAAACATCTTATTCTACACTATCTGACAGTATAATATATCTGGAATCTATTTTTAAATTTGGAAACTCTGGAATCCCCACTAGAATTTAAAACACAGTTCAGGCAGTTGATTTGAATTGCGGAGATATGTGAAATCGGCAAACTTTAGTTTCTGCTGTGCTTATTTTCTGTACTGTGTTGCTTTGCTAGTTTCTTTGATAAACCACATCTAGTATTACGAACAGCAACATCTCACCGCCGGTCGGACTAACTGCTAGTTTGGGTGGTGTCCGTGTCTTTAGTCTGTGGCCCAACAGGTAAATTATGGAGGAAATATTTATTCATAATTCAAATTGAAAGTCCAAAGAGAAAACGAAGCAAGATCAAATTAAAAATATTTTTTTTTTTTTTTTTTTTTTTTTTCATTTGGCTTTTCCATTTGGATTTAATATTTGGCTTTTGAATTTAAAAATAACATTGGCTTTTCCATTTGGATTTAATATTTGGCTTTTGAATTTAAATTTAACATTGGCTTTTAATTTGGATTTAATATTTGGCTTTTAATTTGGATTTAATATTTGGCTTTTGAATTTACATTTAACATTGGCTTTTCATTTGGACTTGACACATGTCAATGTAAATGAGGAGGCGTGGCCCAAAGGCTCGGTGGGATGGTCTGAAACAAAAGGGGTGCAGAGGCACCTTATGAACAGCAGGGGGAGCTGACTGCTGGGAGCTCACTGTTGAGCATCTGTCTGCAGCTTGGCCACCAGGCTGGCTTATCCTCTTATTTCACATGAAAGAAACTGATGATGTAGGCTAAACACAAACCACATTTCATGCAACAACAGTGAAGTTTTCATGTAGATACTATAATTGGGCCCGTGTTAGTGAGGACTAGATTAGGACTGGATTTAAAGCTGATTCTGGTTTCCAACTTCGCCCCAGGTGTGTCTGTTTAAAACACGGACGGAGACAACTTCTCTCTTCTGATGTTTTATTTAATTAAGCAACAGTACAAACATGGGTGTGGGTAGCTCTGCTACGTGTGTTTGTGTGTTGTCAGATCTCGAGGACACACACACACACACACACACACACACACACACACACACTCACACACACACACTCACACTCACACTCAACCGGGTAGTCATCGTCCGAACTGCGACCTCTCCTTTTTCCTTTCTCTCACTTTTTTCTCCGGGTGGTGCGCGCAGTGTGAGGTGCGTGTCCACGCTATTCTCCGACACGTACTCACAACAATCACTCCTGATTGACGGCCTTTTGTACAGCCTGTGTACTTTTTTGTTCATTTGATTTCCGATTTTGAAACGATATCCAAATTTGAAAAATGGGTCATTTTAAACCTTGTTAATATTGATGACAATGTGTTCAAACGGAAAACGAGCCATATTTCAGGAAATAAACATGATTCTATTGAGAGACTTCCAGTTGACAGCGGTGTCTGTGAGCATCACTGGCCGGCCGGCAGAGAGGCGATCCCGGCCGCCACCAGCTGGCTGTCCCGTCAGACTGGAGCTTCTGACAACATTGGAGAAAATGTGCAGTTGGCCATCAATGTTTGTGAAACTGCCCATATTCAAACTCTACACAGTTAATTGCTCGCATAAAAAAGTCTCAATAGTGAATTTAGTGGTGAAATAGCAGACAAAAATTGTAAGAAGTTTCCAGTTGTTTGCTGCTGCTGCTACGGCAAACTCCCGATCTAGATTATAGAATTGATTTCTTTTTTATAATTTCCATCTGCTGTTTCACACGTTTTCCGTTTGAACACATTGTCATCAATATTAACAAGGTTTAAAATGACCCATTTTTCAAATTTGGATATCGTTTCAAAATCGGAAATCAAATGAACAAAAAAGTACACAGGCTGTACAAAAGGCCGTCAATCAGGAGTGATTGTTGTGAGTACGTGTCGGAGAATAGCGTGGACACACAAGGAGAGGTCGCAGTTCGGACGATGACTACCCGGTTGAGATTGTGTGTGTGTGTGTGTGTGTGTGTGTCCTCGAGATCTGACAACACACAAACACACGTAGCAGAGCTACCCACACCCATGTTTGTAGTGTTGCTTAATTAAATAAAACATCAGAAGAGAGAAGTTGTCTCCGTCCGTGTTGGAAACCAGAATCAGCTTTAAATACAGTCCTAATCTAGTCCTCACTAACACGGGCCCAATTATAGTATCTACATGAAAACTTCACTGTTGTTGCATGAAATGTGGTTTGTGTTTAGCCTACATCATCAGTTTCTATCATGTGAAATAAGAGGATAAGCCAGCCTTGTCGCCAAGCTGCAGACAGATGCTCCTCAACAGTGAGCTCCCCAGCAGTCAGCTCCCCCTGCTGTTCATAAGGTGCCTCTGCACCCCTTTCGTTTCAGACCCTCTCACCAGCCTTTGGGCCACGCCTCCTCATTTACATTGACATGTGTCAAGTCCAAATGAAAAGCCAATGTTAAATGTAAATTCAAAAGCCAAATATTAAATCCAAATGAAAATCCAATGTTAAATTGAAATCGAAAAGCCAAATATTAAATCCAAATGAAAAGCCAATGTTAAATTTAAATTCAAAAGCCAAATATTAAATCCAAATGGAAAAGCCAATGTTAAATTTAAATTCAAAAGCCAAATATTAAATCCAAATGGAAAAGCCAAATGGAAAATTAAAAAAAAAAAATAATAATATTTTTAATTTGATCAATGGAAAATTTAAAAAAATAATAATATTTTTAGTTTGATCTCGCTTCGTTTTCTCTTTGGACTTTCAATTTCTCTTTGGACTTTCAATTTGAATTATGAATAAATATTTCCTCCATAGTAAATTAGGTCTCCGACCTAATGTTAGTGAGTAAGTGTGAAAGCATCAAAACATGCATTTTAGATGAATGAGATGAGAGTATTGTTTGCGCCGTTAAATTGTATGTACGGGAAGCAGGAGTTTTCTACCCGGAAGTTATTGTAAACGAACATTGTGATTGGGCACAGCATGAATTTGTAATGACCGAGTGATCCATGGGGTGGAGTTAGGTGGAGCGGGTAGGTTTCAGATTCTCAGGGACCAGAAAATCTGGTTTTTCTACATGACATGCAGCAACAGGAATCTCCTATGTCAATGTGGTTAATCCCACTCTGTTTACAAGAAACTGTTGCTATCACAAACTTCCTTCCATAATCCATACATAAGGATGCCAAGATTTTTCCAGTGTAATATAGTGTAAAAGAGTGGTATTCAAAACTTACAGTCAGCTGTCTCCGCAGGACGGAGGAGGCCTCGGTGGCCAGGTTGTGCTGCTTGCTCTCCAGGGCGCACACATTGCAGATGTAGCGCCTGGATGCGTTGCAGTAGTATCTCAGCACCTCGTCCTCGTGCTGTGGGCATTTCCTCTCCGGGAGGTCACCCAGAGGACTGACCAAGGGGTGTCCCGTGTACACTGGCAGCTCCAGGTGGTCCTTGACGTGCTCTTTGCACAGCGACACCTCACACTTTAGACATGTTTTAATGGCCAGAGTTTTGTTCTCCAGGCAGCAGTCGCAGTACACACTTTTTGTCTGCTCTTCCTGTTTGCAAAAATCAGATTATGACATGTGGGAAAAGGCGTGTTAGACATTTTGTCCACTTTTGAGGATTAGTTTTACCAGTCCACAACTATTCTAGTTTATTCTCTACATCTTCTAAGTGTCACTATTAAAAAGATTGTAGGTGGAAAAAGTGATTATAGCAGATACCCTTCTCCTCCTGTTCACCCTGAAGTCCTCCACGACGTTGGCCAGTGCGTAGCTCTTCTGCACCCCAATGATTGGTCCAAAGTGTGCTCTACAGTCTGGGCAACGGAAGGGAATGTCTGAGGAGTGATCCATCATGTTTTCCAGACAGCCCATACACATGCTGTGTCCACAGGGCAGCTGCCGAGGATCCTTAAAGATGTCCTGGCACACTGGGCACATCAGCAACTCCTCAAGCTTTGTTTTCTCTGTATCTTCCATTCTTGATCCCTCTTCTTCAAAGAGTGCCAATGAGCATGAAAAAAGCATACAGGAAGGAGTTAACTGCAGAGTTCGTCCAGCACTCAGCTGCTGCCTTTGTAAACACTTGTTTAATTTGTTATGAATTACCCCACCAGCCTTAGCACAAGATCACGGGAGTACTACTAATCGGTACAATTATTCCTACCTTTAAAGCTAAAGTTGATGCTTGTCTTATCCTCCATACACACAATGCTCAAAGTGAAAGCACTGCTGAGTTTATATTTGTACTTCCTGGTGGGGCGGGGCCTAACTGGAGGAGACTCGAGACGAGATATTTTATAGTTGAATACAGGATTACATAACCAAAATGTCATTAGATATTACAAAAACAAGACAACCATTTTTAGAAACTGCTACTTTTTTATTCATACAGAGTGTGTAGAAAATAAACACGTGTTTGTGGGTTGATTAGACTTCTGAGGCAGACTTCGGTTGTAGCTAGTTTGAGAACGTGTCATCGACCTCTGTATAGTTATTTTCCTCCAAATGACATCTTGACTAATCATTAACACGAGTATATTGGCTCTGGTCAATACAAGTGTAAGTCCAGTCCTGTTGTTTTTGCATGCCGACTGTCATCGTGGCCCAACTGTACAGAGCTACCATTGATGTTGGTTACACCTGTGGGCTCCCAACTCAGTCCAATCAGCCAAATTAACTGAAAACACCTGTGTGGCTGTACCATATGGCTGTGTAGGAGCTATACAATAATCTTAAACTGTGATAATGTAGCTAATGCAATATAACCAATGGACTTCTGGTGAACTGTCACTTGAACCAGGTAGATGCTTATCTTCTACGTCACACTAAGAGCCTGAGGTCGGTGTTTGACTAAATTGACCAAATGTGCGTCAAAAGTCAGAGCCATAACTTTGCCGGAAAAAAACGTGTTTACTTACTTAATGTATTCTTTCCATTTCTCCTATGTCCAGCGAGATTAAACTAAAGTCACATTTAGCTGAGCATGAAGTAGCTAGCTATTAACGATAGCTAATCCACAACTATTTACAGTCTAGTTTTAGTTAACATTACAGTTTAAACAAAAACAAAACAAATCAGACTTTTCATGGCGTAGCTAAATTAACCAAAATGTACACATTAAGTTAAAAACCGCGGCACTGGCAAAGCCATGAATGTATTATATATTATATGTTGAAATCAATCATCAATCAACGTATTCAGTCATCTTTTCCTGTAACCCAGAGCTAACTGACTAATACATCCATGACTCCCATAGACAGTAGCTATATAAGAACTTAAGCTAACTCCCGCGGATGTATCAGGCAAGCTCCATGGCAACATTACACTTCCCAAAGCATGATGGGAAAAATATATTCATCCCAAATGGAATAAAAAAACAAAATCTTATTAACTAAGTACACTTACTTAAATACTGTACTTAAGTACCATTTTGATGTACTTGTATTCCAATGTTATGCTACTTCTGCTCTTCTACATTTTGTAAGCCAGCATTGTACTTTTCGCTCTACATTAAGCATACTAGTTACTATGTAGAGTTGGATTATTTATTTTATTATTTATTATTATATTTATTTATTAATTATAAAAAGTATAAATAAAACAAAAACAAATTATGTTATATTATTATAGAATAAGCTACCCGGCATAAATAGTCATATAGCCCCATGTACCTTTACCAGCTGCAAAATGGGCCATTCTACATAACTAGTACTTTTCTTTTTGGTACTTTAAGTACATTTTGATGCTAATACTTTTGTACTTTAACCTAAGAAAGATGTTAAATGCAGGGCCATTGTAGTTATACACTGTGGTATTGCTACTTTTTCTTCACAGATCTGAATACTTCTCCCACCACTACTTAATAGTCTTATTCTGGAAATAAAGTAGCTAGGACATGTATTGGCTATACCATTAGATTTAAAGTGCTTTATAACTGATCTATTAAGCATTAGTAATTTATCTATTAACTATCAATTAACCATTAGTTACAAAGTATAAACCTCTTATAACGGGTGCTTCATTTAAAAGTCCTGCCCTTCCTCCAGACTGAATGTAGTGTGTTGAGTGTTGTTGGATTTACACAACAAAATAACTCAATTATCTGCCACAAAACATATTTTTTATTAATACACAAGAACATTTTATATAGCATCAGAAGTTTAAAAAAAAATGAACGCAGGCATGTATTGGGTAATATAAAAACTTTTTTTAAACGGTTTCAAAAAAGAGAACATCCAATGACATTTGTTTGGCCATATGTACACGTTAACATAACATTAAAACAGAATGTCTTATAAAGTCAGCAAGGATAGTCTTTGACATCTAGGTCAGGAAAGAAGTCTAAATACATTCAGTTATCATAACATGAATACAAAACCAAACACTTTTTGATAAGAGACATAGTGTAAAGTAAAAAAGTCATAACATAAAAAGAGTATAAAACATTCAAAAGAAACATAAGTGGAAGGCTGGCAGGTGAGGATCTGTATTTTGCCCATCCAAAACAACCAGATATCTTCTATCTGTACCCACAAAGGCATACAATTTTACTGATGCGTTCCAACCAGGGCCCCAGGAATTGCGCTCAGCCCTGCAGCCAATTTTGTCCACTGGCCCACCTGCGGAATTGCAACAAGAAATCCCACTGCAACCCAAAAAAAAAGATTTTCCCCATAGGCCAACATTGTAAAAGAAACTCCTGTAAAACTGATGACAGGACACAACGAACTGCAAACTGCAGGTTGATTATGACTATTTCTATTCTGAATTGTTAGTCCTTGGACTTTTGATATCTGAAAAACTCTACTACGCACATTCAGTGGGCCGCATATCTCTTAAGTCAATTCGGAAGCTTAGAAATGTTTTCAGTATATAAGCCAGGCGAGCGACTCCAATGAACTGAATAGGCGCCATTTTTGAGATCTGGTTGTTATTATACATCCATGGTTCCAAACCATTTACAAGACACAGCAATCTCCAAGGAGCAGTGAAGTTTTTCAGCAAATATGTAGTATACTTGGTTAATTGTGCGATGTGGAGGGGACCCTTGTGCAGACTGATTCTGTTTCTCAAAAGGTATTATACAAAAATGTGTCAAGTAGTTGTACAACTCTTATAAACTCTCATAGCCTTTTAACTTGGTCATCTGAACATTACATGACCATATTCTACAAAAGCGATACAGTGTTTTCAATCTGAGGTAGAAAGTGATGAAACCCCCCACAACCAGCCACTGACAGCTGTTTTTACACTGCTACAAGCCAGCAATTGTCCTGAACGAAGGAACAAAGAATCCACACTGGCTCATTTTGTGTTTCTCCAGATTTTTTAGGATCCTGAACATCTTGCCACAAGTGGCACAGTTGTAAGGCTTCTCCCCAGAGTGAAACCTCAGGTGTGCTTTCAGATTGTCTCGCAGACGGAAGCTTTTGCCACACTGCGTGCAGGTGTGCGGCCTCTGCCCCGTGTGGAACCTCAAGTGGCGTCGGAGGCTCTTCCTCAGTGCAAACGACTTAGAGCACATAGTGCACGGGTATGGTTTTTCTCCAGTGTGAAAGCGCTCGTGCCGCCGGAGAATCTTCCTCCGCTTGAACGTCTTTCCACAGATGCTGCAAGGGTATCCATCACGGGAGTGGGTGACCACCTTCTGAAGCCGCCAAACGCCGTTTTCACAGGGGGTGAAGCAGCAGAGGCGGTGGCCAGTGTGAAGACCTTGGTGGCGGCGGAGGTCTTTGGGCAGAGGCCAACCAGTTTTGCAGTTAGCATCATGACCTTTGACAACAGCATCCTGAAGCTTCATCGCTGACTCAGGCACCGTGAGCACGTCCACCAGCTGTACCACACATGGACTCATCAGTTTTTGCTCTGGAGAAGTCAGTTTCAGTTTCATGTGGAGGTTATTTGTCGTCTCCTTTGGCGTGCGGATCCGTTCCCAAACCCCAACCTGAGCAGGAGTCACAGCTCCATCAGACGGGGACGGGCTGTAGGCGGTGCCCTTGGCGGTGCTGACACAGACCTGCTGAGGCTCGGTTTGAACAGGCTTCTCTGAACTGTCAGTTTTGGGAGCTGGAGACTCTGGCTTGAGGATCAACGGGCAGACAAACTTAACCTTCTCTCCGGAAACGATATCACACGTATCTGGTTGGATCACAATAAGCTTCTGTTTAGCTGGTGAGCTTTGCTTAGGTCCATGTCTTAATGTCTCTGCGGAGACTGAAAAAGATTAAGATGCATTTTTAGTTAATATTGTACATTCCCACCATCCTCTTCTCATTCAGCTTCAACATCCCTCCACCATGTTTAGAAAGCTTCTTGTTTATCTGCTATCTGACTGAATAAAAAGTCCCTTTTCATACATGGAATATGTATCATTGTTGGCTTTATCTATCTGTTAAAGTGATTACTTTTTGTCATTCAGACGTGTACATTTATGGGAAGAGACAATGCTTGCACATTATTTGGCACCTGGTGTGTGAGAGAGAACAGCAGTGAGTTAAAAGTGTTACAAAAAGGAAGAAAAGTGTTTTTTTTTCTCCAACAGGCTGCATCACTGATGGATTTTAAAACTTATTTTGGGAGGAGACATGAAATACAAGATGCGTATCTCTCTTTCTTTGCGTGTTTTACCCTGTGGAGCCTTTAGGTTCATTTGATGGCATTCAGTTTGCCGTTGTGACTTTTACGTAAAGCGGCCATGGTGCTTATTCGGACACGACACAAACATGTTAAATTGCCATCAGATTAACAGTAATGGGGTGCTTGACTGAAAGGGACGGGATCAGTGACAATCAGTGCTAAAGTTTTAAATAAGTTCTGCAGCAGTGAAAAGTCTATGTAGTGCACCAAGGTATCACTGCCACAACATTCGTCTTCTCTCTTTAGCTTCAGGACATCTTAAATCTAAAGTAAAGTTATCATAAGACAAAACCAGCCGTATTTGCTTAAGATGTTTGATTATTAGGCGTGGCAAATTTCAGCATATACATACTTTTAATGTAACTGCACACTTTACTGTAAGCTCGGGCAGTGTGACTTCACCTCACCTTGGTAACTCTGTGGTGGAGATGTGGATACTTATTAGTGAAATGTAGAAAGGTTTGGTAGATGCACTGATATGATATGCAGCCTCACGTTTTATCTACGGTATCACTTAATAAGTGCTATGTTTGATATTTAAAAAAAATCTCGTAGAACTGTTGTAGAATTTGCTTTCAATAAACATCAGGGTTTGTGGGGGGGAGACACAAGAGTGTCCATGTTTCCTGACGCTACCACTTGGCGTTATTAAGCCTTTAAGTGGGACAATCTGTGACACTTGTGTCTGTGCAATGACTAGAATCCCGGGTATTTGTTTTAATGCTTCTCTATGTGTAATCTAATTAGTTAATCCATCCATTTTTCTAAAGTGCTTATCCTGTTCAAGGTTAGTTAGCTTTTAGGGCTTTCTGCCTAAAAGGGTTTATTTGAACCCAAACCACTATCTTCTCCTAAACTTTAAGTAGTTTTGTGGCCTAAACCTAAGAAGCGTTCTGGCAGAAAATGCTTTTGGTCTAAGAGCCCTGAAGGCCAACTTCTCCCATGTGCTTCAGGTTCACTGTGGAGTGGAGCCTATCCCAGCATGCATTACGACACTTGCCAGTTTATGACAGGGATAGGTCACGTTTATGTGTGTCTGTTTTTCTTTAACAGCACAATGCAGGAGGAAAAAGCTTAACCAATGATAAGACAGATGATTTGTATCAATCAACCTAACAAGCATATCAATATTGGACATCAAATTTGTTTTATCTCTCCAATGTTGCTTCTTTAAAAAAAAAGTATTTTGTTTCTAGCAACACATTTCCAGGATTTGATCCATGGGTTATGGGCAGAAAAACTTCCAACTTCTAGAAGTTAATGAAATGGCCTAACAAACACTGTCCTGTTAATATCTCGGACCCCTTTCTTTTATTTGCAACTGCCACTTGTAAAATGTGCTGTTTGTAATCTAAACTAATGGCCTATAGTTGCAGTCCTACTTGTTAATATGTACACAATAATTCAAATCCTCCATGGATTAAAAACATTTGCATAATTTGTCTCTGTTTGTCAGTGTTTTTTAGCCTTGGATTTCAACTCCCTGTCACAGTGCTTTTCCTTACCATGCAAAACAACTTTTGTCTGAGTTGGAGACTCTGCTTCAATCCCGCTCAACTCCACCATATCTACAGTCTTTGCCACAACCTGTTTAAAGAAAGAACATAACACATTTGCATGCTGCACTGGATGTTATGGGAACAACAAATAAGGGTATGAAAGCCCATAGGGGACTTTATTAAAATTATAGTGTAAACTTGAAAATATAATTCCAATTTAAATTTTTACATACTTTTATGGCCGTTCTATGACCATGCAAGCATTATTTGAGTCACAATTAAAATGCAATTTTCTAACTATTTGAAAGATGAAAACAGAATTTGACATTTTATTTTCAAAGACAACCTACTGTCCAGTAGACAATTTTCAAATGCAATAAGCGATGCAGTATGTGAATATTGAAATGCAAATTAACATTTTATTTTCACATACTGCATTGCTTATTGCAAATAAAAATGCAATTATCAGATTTGATTATTGCATTTTTCATTTTTTACTGAAAACCATAATGCTATTGCAGAGTTATATTTTCAAGTTTACATATCATTTTAATAAAGTCCCCTATGGGCTTCCACACTGGGACAACACATCACATTAAAAAGGTACTTTTTTTTTTATTTTTTTTTTTTTAAAAAAAAGGTACTCAGTAAACAGGCCATGATGTGATGACGTGCTAATTTACAAGTCACAAAGCTGCCGAAACTACAAAGTTGCTCAGTTTCACTCAGCCTGTCACACCCCTATATACTCACTAACCTGTTCCTTCAGAGGTGACCACTCCGGATCAACTTGGCCATTATGTTCAGACGATGGGATTTCAGATGGAATGAGACACCCCTCCACCTCCTCCCTGATCTCCCTCAAACAATCACCATCTGAGAGTCCTGTGGAGAAGAGGGGGGGAGGGGTTAAGACAGAGGCACACATACATTCCTTTACAGTATGTTTGGGAACACCGTGCAGGAGTTCAGTACACATTCAAATGAATAAAGTGTGTGCAAGAACTAAATGTCCATAAGCATCAAGCTGAATGTGTGCTGAGTGCATACACAATGATCATTTTTCTGAATTTGTCATGCATTGAAAGCAACTAGTGTGCACTCTACATCCTAGTCGTGGACGTAAACAGGAAGTCATAGCATTTAAAGCTCCAAAGACACACACCAGAACGCTCAAACGGCAGATACATGTCCTCGTCCACTTGCACTCCGATGCTACGTGTGGTGTCCTCAGTCGTTAAACTATCCAGTGTTTTATTTGTTTTTTTGTCCTCAGTGCGGCCCACATCCACATCCAGCGCCGAGGCTCGGTATCTGCTCTCGAACAGTTTGGTTAACTCCGCCGTGGCAGCTTTGACCAGCGCTCCGAGCACCGACTCCACCTGCGCCTCGAGGTTCACGACGCCCGCAGACATTTTGGCTGCTCCGACAGTGCAAAAGTCCGCGTTTGTATACAAAGTTCAGAGTAAAATGGAAGTTAAAAATTAGCAGAGGTCTTTATTTACCAACGACAGCCACATGGCTTGCAGAAAGAAGAGGCGTGTCTCTTTCCGGCGCAGGCGCGCCAAACACTGAGGGGGACGGCCAGTTACATCCATACAGTCTATGGTTACATCCAATACATCCTACATCACGAGATGAGTGTAAAAAAAAAACATGAAAAAAAGGCCATGCAATGGCGGAGCAAAAATATAGAAGACAGCGTTCTCTTAATTTAATACATCCATGGCCGACACATGGTCTCTAATTTTCCAGTCTCCATTCTCCATTTCTGTGTATTTGTATTTTTGAAGTCGTGGATATTGTATAAAAATATGGCACAACAATAATTCGTTTGCCCATTTTGGAGGAAATTTAAGTTTTAATAGCAAAACAATAAGTTAGCCTACAATGTACATAAAAAATATACAGACGTCACAGTGGAACATTAACATGGTTTTCTGTTGCAGTGTGGACGTAGATATAGTCTGGCATTGCCAGACCTATCTGCACCATATGTCAGTGATCTGCACAGCGCTGAGAAATAAGGTCTATGGTCTGGCTCGAGTGATAGAGAAAGACATCTACTATCTCTATGGCTCTGGTCTGGCTACACCACAGATGCATTCTGAGATAAGAGAAAAAAAACGCTCTGGGTTGTTTGCATTTCTTCAAACCAATCACAATCGTCTTTGCTGGCGCTAAATCCCGCATAGTTAAACGCAATTTGCTCTTACAGTGTATAATACATCCATGATCGCTGTGTGTAGCCTACTTCGTCCATAGTAATCCTGCTAATTGTTTCCAAAACGTCCCAGTTAGATAGTAAATGCCATAAACATTCTTTGTAAATCTTTATATTTATATATTCTGTTAATTGCAATATGAGACTACCATAGTTAGCTGCATGTATGATGCATGTAGTGTATATCTACAGGTTATTGGGCACGTATTTGTACTTCACCTCAATTCAATTCCATTTTATTTATAGTATCAAATCATAACAACAGTTAATTCAAGACACTTTACCTCGGACAGACCCAGGCTCTTGGTAGGCGGTGTCTGACGGTGCCGGTTGGGGTGTGATGAACAGTGGCAATTATAGTCACAATAAAGATAATGGAACTATGACTAGAAATAGTAGTTGTAGTAGTTCATGGCGTAGCAGGGCACTGCAGGGCGTTACAGGACGTAGCAGGGCACTGCAGGACATACCAGGACATAGCAGGGTACTGCAGGGCATAGCAGGGCACTGCAGGGCGTAGGAGGGCATAGCTGGACGTAGCAGGGCACTGCAGGGCATAGCAGGGCACTGTAGAGCGTAGCGGGGTGTAGCAGGGCATAGCAGGGCATATGCAACTATGATTTAGATGCCACCCTAATCCAAGGGAAACTTCTGGGCAAAAAAAAACATAAGGACTCCGGGGAATAAGTTCCCCAGAGCTAAGTTAGTAGCAAGCATTTCTGGGACATGGATGCGCACAGATGGAAAGAGAGAGGAGAGAAGAGCTCAGTGTGTCAAAGGAAGTCCCCTGGCAGTCTAAAGCTATAACAGCATAATTAAGAGCTGGTGCAAGGCAAACCTGAGCCAGTTCTATGGGCTAGGGTTGGTAGGTGAATTTGACGACTATGAAGAGAAGCAGGTGGGCCGGGCTAGGCGGACGCTGCAACTCCTCACTCCCTAACTATAAGCTTTATCAAAGAGGAGAGTTTTAAGTTCACTCTTAAATGTGGTGACGGTGTCTGCCTCCCGAACCCAGACTGGAAGCTGGTACCTCTGCACTGACCTCACAGTGATCCATTTGTAGTTGCTCGGCCCACTGAAATCCACCCAGAGTCCACTCAACCTGAAATCTTGCAGCACAAACTTACAACATTTAGGCTACCTATGTCAAGTCAGTTATCGCTTTAGCACCCAGAATTCTTTACAGAAAACACACCACACTTCATTTTTGATTCAAATTGCGATCATAAGGCCTTATTTTAATGCTGCTATGTATAGTTAATTATTTGATAATAGCGTTTTTCAAACTACTCTGCGCGTTTAATGCAGAGAAATTAACCAGTTAACCAGTTAATGAAAATTGGCGGAATATTGTCATGCACTGTGGTCTCTTATTTGATTCTACCACAAGGGGGCACACGTTTTTATATTTTACACATTGTTAAAGCAACATTGCGTTACTTTAGGTTCCTAATCCTAACCCTGTAATCATCAACACTCACCCAGTACTCGGCAGCATGGCTAACACACTACAGTAAGCTGCAGTTAGCTGTTAGCCTGAGCATAGTCTCGCATTGCCAGACCTCCCTCCACAGCGCTGTGGAGGAGGGTCTGGCGAGTCCACGCATCATTCCGGGAAGGGAAAAACGTGCTCTGGTTTATTGGCATTTCTTTAAACCAATCACAATCGTCTTGGGCGCCGCTAAGCACTGGACGGAGAAACAGTGCCTCTTCAAAATAGCCTCAGGAAGGACTTTGTTTTGGTGGAACGCGCATGTTCAAAGGTTGTTTTAGTCGTGCAACAGAAAACTCAGATTGGACAGATAGTCTAGCTAGCTGTCTGGATTTACCCTGCAGAGATCTGAGGAGCAGTTAACCATAGTCCTCATGAATCAACCGAAGTTTAAAATGCCAACACAAAGAAAGCCCAAGGCAACGGATAGTCGGCCTAAATGAGTGAAATTTAGATTTTACACACACACGCGCACCTTTAAAAAAACTGTACAGCAATGTTTTTTCTGTCCAAGCGGTCATTTATTTAAGACTTTACAGTTAAATTCCTCTTGTTACAAAAATAGAATATGGCTGTTGTCATATTTCATCATCGTAGAAAACATCCATATGATGTACAGCACTTTCAGTGTACAGCATAAGACCCATCAGAAAAGCCTTCTAGCACCCTTGGGTCTGACTTCAGTTGTTTCGATGCTGGGGCAAACGAGAAAATAAGTGAACAGACAAAACACATTCAGACTGGAAGAGACTCCACAGATGGACTTAGACATAGTACATACAACATTGTAACTCCTCCAGTACTTTGGAAAATAAAAACTTTAATAATATAAAAATCAATAGCAGTAGATGGCAAGGTTTTGAAAGAATTTCTTTTTTTATTGTACCAGACACTGTCACATGTGTATTGTGGGATCTTAGTTTAGAAAGTACTTTGTTACATAGAGGATTAGTGAATATGTAGGGGAAAGGGATAAACGTGTAGTGGAATATTCTGGTGAGATGCAGAGAGAGGATGATGAAAAGATGAGATATCAAAATGGACTGACGAGTTCAACATGAGATATCAAAATGGACTAATGAGTTCAACATGAGAACTAGTTACAAAAGAAGATGATTTGACAGAGTGAATGATGTTGACTCTTGAAACTGCATTGGTCAGACTTGAAGAGTAAATTATGACTTAATGATTTAATAATCATCGTCGTCATCGTCATCGTCGTCGTCATCGTCATCATCATCATCATCATCATCATCGTCGTCATCATCATCATCATCATCGTCGTCGTCGTCGTCGTCGTCGTCGTCGTCATCATCGTCATCATCATCATCATCATCGTCATCATCATCGTCATCATCATCGTCATCATCATCGTCATCATCATCGTCATCGTCGTCGTCGTCGTCATCATCGTCGTCATCGTCGTCATCGTCGTCGTCGTCGTCGTCGTCGTCGTCGTCGTCATCGTCGTCGTCGTCGTCGTCGTCGTCGTCGTCGTCGTCGTCGTCGTCGTCGTCGTCGTCGTCGTCATCTTCATCAGGATCGATTTTACCTGACAGAGCATCCTCAATCCAGTCCTCCAGCTCGTCTACAGATGGCAAGTCGTCACCTTCATCCATGTCCATCCACACGCTGTCAGCCTGCAGAGTGAAGAAGAACAAATAAAACAACTGAGAAAATCTCTGAGGAGGTGAAAGCCTTAAAGAGTAACTAAACCCCTAAACCCCCCTTTTTGTTTTTGATGAAAACCAGTGTTTATTTTGTAGAGTTGTTTATGTATTCAGAATCAAATCTTGATATTTAGTGCAAACTATTTAAATTCTACATATTGTGTTATAAATATGCATAGCAAATGACCTCTACTGGTTGCAACCCGCCTATTGCAAATTAATTTAGCTATTGGCTGATCTGGTGCCAGGTGATGTATATGATACTAGCTTTTATCTCCAAGCCCCCCCTCCCCCCTTCCCGCTCCTAAAAAAACATCTGCGAACTCTGTAGCTCTGCAGACTGTGGAGAGGTCACACAGGGATGAGTGGGCGTGGCTTAGCCCCCCTTCCCAGCCAAATGGCAACTTCCTGGTCTGAAAAGTGAAGCCAATGCGGAAGTGCCTTAAACCAGCATTCTATTTCGAAATAGACGTGAACTTGTTTTGGGGTGTTGTCCATATTTTTGTCTTAAAACCTTAACCCTCTCACTGTGTGTATTCACTTCATCAAAGTTAATTGGAACATTTTGGTATGTCTTGTTCAGAGTTCGGTCGCACCTTGTCAACCAAAGCTAGCGCTAGCCTTAGCTGGTAACTTAAGGGAAAGTTTGTCGATTTTCAACCCGCTCTGTGTACTGCCGTACATGCAGATGAATGGTGCCAGCACACAGAGGACCCCGTTTACAAAACAACAATCAGCAGGTTGACATTTTCCCTCTTAGCATTTAAACTTTGCATAAGCATAAATTTAGCCATAGTCTATATCGCCGACGTTTCATTTACGGGATTGTTCAGGTGCTGCCAGAAATTCCGCCGGATGTCCCTCATTTCGGCCGGATGTCCGTCACCTTCCGCTTTCTTTGTGTTGGCATTTTAATAAACTCCGGTCGATTCATGAGGACTATGGTTAACTGCTCCTCAGATCTCTGCAGGGTAAATCCGGACAGCTAGCTAGACTATCTGTCCAATCTGAGTTTTCTGTTGCACGACTAAAACAACCTTTGAACATGCGCGTTCCACCAAAACAAGGTCCTTCCCGAGGCTATTTTGAAGAGGCACCGTTGCTCCGTCTGGTGCTTAGCGCCACCCAAGATGATTGTGATTGGTTTAAAGAAATGCCAATAAAACCAGAGTACGTTTTTCACCCATCGCGTAATGTTGTGTGGACTAGCCAGACCCTCCTCTGCAGCGCTGTCGAGGAAGGTCTGGCAATGCGAGACTATTGAAGCGATAAACAGCGCATCATCCTCGCCAACTTCATCTTCTTGTCCAAATATAGTCACTCCTGGCTCCAAAATACCAAGATGGTGATGGACAAAAAGCAAACTACTGCCTTGAAAACATGCTTCAAAACGGCAGTCCACAAACCAATGGTCTACGTCTAAATATATATGTATAACAGAGGGCGGCAAAACACACAAATAACAGGCAATCTATGAATAAAGTACCAAAAATATTACTCACATCACCAGCATCAACAACACCAATCTGTGGGTAGGACAGGTCAATTCCAAAAGTCTTCTCCCAGTGTGGCAGAAGCTGCAGCGAAAATTAATTCAAATAATTTTGATTAATTCTGTTGTTATCAGCAAGTGTCTATCAAATAAATGTCTGTGACATTTGTGAAGAATATGTTTCAGAAAGCTTAGTCATTAAGTCTCAGTTGACTGTGAGTCAAGGAGAACCTAATGGAGCTTCTCTGATTTCCATTATATACATGTTGGATTCTTACCAGGGGGAAGTCGTCAGGGTCAATCCAGACAATGCTGAGGTCAGGGTTGTCTGTGTTATCCTCAGCAACTTCCTTCAGGATCTCAAGGAACTCAAAACCATCTAAGGAGTGGAGAAGACAACAGTGAAACTATAACTAAACTATTATAGAGGTGAATCAACAGGGTGGCAAAATGGTGGTAATTGGTATTTGCAGATCATTTTTATGACTTATCCTTCATTCACCTGCAGAAATGCTGTATAGTTGCAAGGGACAGTCTAATTAAATTACGTAACCACCATGCAAAAACCTCCTCCAACCCCTTTGCTGCCACATGTAACACTTTCTAGATTTGCTATTGGTGACTGGTAATGATTTTAACATAATCTTGTGGTGTTTCTGTCAGTAATGTTTACAATTCATTCGGGGTTCCTTTACCTGGATCAGACTCCTCTGCAAAAGCAATGATATGTTCACCTTCAACATCGTCGTCCTGTGGAAAGAATAAAGACACACTGAACCTACTGGGGTGAATTTGTTGAAGCTACAAATTCAGGAAATTCAAAAACAGTTCTGGAGTTGTAATCTCATCAAAGCCTCATAGAAGACATTTGGGTTAGTTTGTTCTGGTGTCGAAAGTTCTTACCCAGATCTCATACATGTTGTGTGGCTGCAGCTTCCTCAGGGTTGGTCTTGAAAAGCACAGAGAAATAAGATGTTACAGGTTTTGTTTTTCATTATAGATGGTTGGGCATTTACCTCATGATATCATTGGAGCATAACATTAATAGGACTTGCCTGTCATTATCTTCAATGAATTCCACCAGCTCCTCTTCAGAGTAAGGTTTTCCTGGGATGACCACTGGATCATCAATGAAGGGTTCATAGAAGTCCACCTCATTGAGCTTCAGCTCCAGAGCCTTGGCAACCTGTAACACACGACCAAAGGATTAGAACTGAGCATCAGAGCACGAACCCATATTTCACATTTTATTGCATTTTATTAGTGCTTTTTACAATTCATTTTACTTATCTGTGCAATATTATATCATTGAGAACTGTGCAATGTATTTATTATATAATGAATGTTGGCTGTTGAATGAATGTTGTTGCTTTTATGTTATGTAGGATGTGTGCAATATAGTTTCTTTTAAGCAACGCTGGGAGGGACACTCACAATTTCGTTTTATTCATTGTAATATGATGACAATAAAGGCTTCTTATCTTATATAAATCCGTCTTTAAATGACATAAACAAACCCCTCTGAAAAGTGTAATGTATGTAAGTGCTACTGAAGTGGAGATTTCTAAAAACTCCTTTTGAGAAAGCAGCCTTTAAAGATATGTATTGTCAAATTCCATACATTTTTATTGAAAACCACTATTTACAGATGCAATATCTAATCAAATAATAAAAAAAAAAAGTAAATACATTTTCCAATACTCATTTATATTCTACCTTATTATGGTGTTTTAAGTGTGTCAGGTCAAACTTAAGATAATGATCTTTATTACTCACCTTGGGACTGAATGTGGCAAAGAACTTGATGTGAGGATGGAACTCTTCAGCAGCATCGGCAAAAGCCTCAAAATCTGAAATTTTATAGGCATCCATGAAGTTGTTTCAGTAGATCAGTTCCTGTATGAAATATCTAAGAATGTAGACTTGTTGCTCTCATCATTAATGTAGCTCCTAGTGTGCTCACTTGAAAATCACCTTAAAAATTAAATCAGTCTGCAGTGCAAAGTTAAATCAAGCAATCTGAGCCTGGTCTCTGTTGCACTTGCAAGAAATGCAATCATGAGCAATTATGTTGAAAAGCAACTGCAAAACACAAATTGAAACAGGTTATCATGCCATCACAGTACAGATTCTTACGTTCTGACTTGTGACTCTTAAAGTAGCCCACCAGTTTGATGTCCTCTTCGATGTTTTCAAAGCCTTTCAGTTCCCTACTATTGTCAATAATTTCCACTGGGTCCTCAAGAACCTATGAAGGAAAGAGGAGGGTCATGGAGGAGAAAGGGGGAAGGCAATGGAGTTGAAGGTGACAGAGAAAAGAAGAACCCAGAGTCAGATTCTGTGTCATCTTCAAAGAAAGCAAACTGGGATTTAGAGACGTTTTTTGGTGAAATAAAACAAGATATTAACTGTGAGATTATATCCTCACGAACATCATAGATGAATTCCACGATAGTGTCTGCTGCAAACTCGCCATCATATTCTATGACTTCATCGTCTGTGAAGATGTAGACGCTGTCGGACTCATCAAGGTCTGGGGGAAAAGAGAAGAAGCCCCGACCAGAGCAAAGGTCACATATGCTAATTAGACAATTTGGCCTCATCCTTCCCATAATGGTTACATGTATCTTTCGTAAGAACAGGAAACATTAAAGTAGCCCACATTCAACTGAGAGCTACATTATCACTACAGGTTAGTACAAATTATTTAGCCATTAGATCAATAGTTTGATTCTGACAAATGGCTGAGATACTGTTACTGGCTAGTCTTATTTTGCATAATGACCTAAGTTACAAGTGTCTGCAGCTGTGTTGATTTTGTTGAGTGTTTACCTAATTTCTTTGCAACGACTTTGTCGTGCTTTGCATCAATGAGGCCGACTCCAATATCC